>NW_022145864.1:42215-61155 GCF_002938485.1 Sitophilus oryzae | reverse complement strand
AAAGAATGTCTTTTTCATCGGGGGAAAGTGCTGCTAATAAAACAACAAGATCGACATCTTGTCCAACGACTAGAACTTGTTCATTTTTCTCAGATATTTGGATGACGGTACGAATAATTTGAACATCAGCAAACAGGATTGTGTAAAAAGGTGCAGTTGCATTAAAGCCGGCATGAAATGTACAACTATGTGCGGAACCTGTCGTGGGCAAAGTTGTTCGAATACATTCTAGAAGCTATAGACGATGACAATATGTAGATGAAAGTATGAATGTTAGTTTAGTGGAATAGGCAATGTTTTTGTTTATATTATACAGTATTATATCTGTTGCGTGTATATTTAGCACGTTAAAATACCTTGGGAGTCTATAATTTGAAACGGTTATTGCTCGAAATGCATTGGATAAAGATAAATAATAAATAGAACCTTTTTTGTAGAAAATTTTTGTAAGGAAGATTTTTGATAAGAATAAAATTTTCTGTGCGACTAATGGTTTTCGAGAAAAACGAGAAAAACCACCGCAGTGCGTATTGGGGGTGGTTTTTGGGGGTGAAGCTTACACTTTACAGTTAGGAACTCTTTTGATTTAAAAAAGTCTCCTTTTAGTACGTATAACCTCAACATATCAAAATTTTATAATTTTTTTCTAAATATGCTAATATCAACGTACTAATCTATACTAATATATAAAATCCTTAAGTGACTGATATACTGATTAATCACGATCCTGCTCAAACCACTCAACGTAAGAAGCTCAATTTTGGTATACAGGTTGATTCTAGAGTATAGAGGTTCGATAAGGAGGGATTTTTCGAAATTCCAGTTCCAAGAGGGTGAAACCACCTCTCAAATATTACAATACTTTTTATTTAAAAAACGAAAAAGTTTCCGAAAAAACGCTTAAACACGTATATTTTATTTTGTTTTTTTACATATTTTAAGATTTTTTAAAAATATATACAGGGTGTTTCAAAAAATCTGGTCATTGATCCTGCTTAAAGTGCTTGACGTAAAAAGCTGATTTTCGGAAATCAGATTGACTTTAGGGTGTAGAGGTTCGATAAGAAGGGATTTTTCGAAACTCGAATTCTAAGGGGGTGAAACTATCCCTCAAATATTAAAATATTTTTTATTTAAAAACCGGTGAGTTTTTCACAAAAACTCTTAAACACGAATATTTTATTTTGTTGTTTTACATATTTTAAGATTTTTTATAAATTTATACAGCGTGTTTCATAAAATATGACCATTGAGTAATCACGATTCTGCTTAAACTGCTTGACGTTTAAAGCTGATTTTGGCAAAACGGATTGACTGTGGGGTGTAGAGGTTCGGTAAGGAGGGGTTTCTCGAATCTCAAATTCCAAGAGGGTGAAAACGCCCCTCAAATATTACAATATTTCTTATTTAAAAAACTGTTAGTCTTTTGAGAAAACGCTTGGACAAGCATAATTTATTTGTTTTTCACATATTTTGAAATGTTTTAAAAAATCATACAGGGTGTTCCAAAAAGCTGGGTAATTTCTAAACCACGATTCTGCTTACTAAAAAAGTAAAAACCTACCAAAAAGTAAAAAGCTTATTTTTGTGCAAACGGATTTTTCGAAAGTCAAATTCCAACGAAATGAAACTACCCCACAAATATTACCAAGTTATATAATAATATCGCCATATTGTTTTTTCTCATGCTGACATAAATGTGAGAAAATTTTATCCAGTTTGTATGTTAATGGAAATTCTTGCTTTGCTTTATCATCATCATTACAAATGATTAATTCGACGCGAACGAAGTCGCTGGTACACGCTAGTTCTATATAAAGATATAATAAATTGTTTGTTAAATCCTTGTTTTTCCAGTCAGAAAAAAAAGTAATTAGGATTATCTATACTGAATAATTATTCTATCCCGATGGCCATAAGGATTATCCAAAACAATCCACGCGTTGGGGCTTTTGAATATTTCAAAACATCACCCAACATTATCCCGGTCGCCGTACGCAGCGCCACCCCTGAACGATAGAAATTAAAAGACAATTCAATCCGGGTGCGACACGGCACACGAAAAAATAGGGAGACAAAGCCAGCCACCCCTAAGGGCGAAACGAGCAAAAAATAAAATAAAAAAACACCAGCGACGCCCTCGACCCAGTCCTAACTCGCTTTCCGACAACTCAAAATCAATTCCAAAACATTGGCATTTAATTTCATTAAGTCGGTAGAAATGGGGCGGAATTGTACAATTTGGCAACATTGAATTGCAGTTTTCGTAATTAGAAATTATTTATTCTCTAATTGTAGTGTTTTATTTTATTATCGCAACCAAACAAACCAAACCAAATCAATATAATTTAATTTTTATTTAGTGGCTCTGGTGCTAATTTTGTTGTTTTTAACCATAATAATGCAAGAGCATTTCACGTCAATATTAAAATTTCTTTGCAACCTATGCATTTATTTTTTATTTATTATTTAACACCATTATACCGTACGATTGACTACGTCAGCGATGGCTATGAAATAACGCTCGATGATATTTCCCATATAATTTTACATATAAAATGACAGCCATCTTCATTTCATAGCCATCGCTGACGCCGTTTTTATTCGATCATGCGTTATAATGCCAATAGCATTACTCACGAACCCTACTTTCCTTTAACAACGGATGACAATTATATTTCTATATAAGAAAGTTAATAAAGAGAAGAATAAACAGACACTGCTTGGGTATTGAAAGAGGATAAAGAAAAATTTGGCTGAGATTTCGAATTTACTCCTCAAAATTTTATAATATAAGATCTTCCAATAGATCAAAATACATACTAAAATATATCTCTGATTGACAACAACTACTTTAACATATATCGAGATCGAAACTACAAAATTCTGAATAAGGAGAAAACATGAGCATACACTCGTTACAATTGACATTCTAACAAATCAATACTTGATCATGTTATTACAAATATTAATTATAAGTCCATTAAAATGCACATTATCTCCTCTAATATATCTGATCACAATTATTTAATTAAAGTAGCATTAGAATCAAAAATAACCAAAGGACCTACATATACACAATTTGAAATAATAAAACAAAATATTCAAAAAATAGACAAAATGATCTCCGAATGACCGGTGAAATTAAATCTTATGAAGAACTGTCAAAAAGTATAGAAAAAATTATAGACCGGAATATGAACATTATTAAAATAAAAAGAAAATATGATTGTCCTTGGATAAATCAAAATATTATAAAAGAAATAAGAAAAAGAATTAAACGAGAAGAAACACCGAAAACAATCTAAATAACGAACTCCTAAAAGAAAATATATTGAACAAAAACAATACATTAGCCCTTATAAAAATGACGAAAAAACAATATTTCAGAAGAACCAAATTTAATGATAATAAAATGACAGAAAAACTTGGGAATTGATTAACAAGCAAATACACCCCAATAAAAATGTCAATACTATTAAAGAAATTACCAAAAATGATGGAATAAATAATACTATTCCAGAAATTATAGCAAATTAATCAAATAACTATCTTACTACAGTAGGGCAAAGATTAGCTGAAGAACAAATACCAAAAAGCAAAGGAATATCTAAAACAAGAACTACTAAGAAAACTTACGGCAAATGCTACAATAAACAAATAAAGAAAATGGAACAAATTATTAATGATCTAAACGAAATAGCACTGGTGGATTTGATAAAATAAGAAATAATATAAACGATAACAAGAAGATTTTAATACCAATACCTAAAACTAACAAATAACATATTAAATTCAGAAATATACCCACAATATCTAAAACAATCCACAATAATCCCTATATTATTATACAAAAAAGGCTAAAAGAACCAAACACAAAATTATAAACCAATTACTTTATTAATGGTACTGAATAAAAATCAAATAGATCGTGCTTTCCTGAAAAATTGGGGCGCGAGCTCAGCTGTATATACATATGACTTGAAATATAAAAGAAGTATCTCAAGTCAATTACGCCGGACCCTCTAATTCATAACAAGTTGTGGGACACGCATATAAACAGACTAAAAAAAGAAAACACCAGAACAACAGCCACACTCAAAATTTAAAAATATAATACCAGCTATGAATAAACCAATATATCATGCATTATTTTCAAATAAAGAAAATAAAAAAAAAAGTTGTTCAAATAAACTGTTAGTATAAAGAATATATGAATAGTAGAGGTGGCAAGAAAAGAAAACGCCAGAACAATAGCCAGACTCCTAAAACTCACATTTGAAAATAATGCATGATATATTGGTTTCTTCATATCTGGTATTATATTTTAAGTTTTAACGCGATTATTACAAGTTTTAAGCTGGCGTTTCTTTTTTATTTTTTATTAATTAATATTTAATTAATACGTGGAGTAACAGAAAAACTTAAACATACTACAAAGACAACAAAATAAAATACTAAGAATAATATTTGACCTAGATAAACTAACACCGACAGAAAAAGTATATCAAAATACAGAAGAACTAAACATGAGACAATTAATAAAAATATCATAATATATTACTTCTACACAAAATCAAAAATAAGTTAATAAAACAAATATTTCTTCAAAATTAACAAACAATACACACTTATGAAACTAGAAGAAAATCAGACCTCAGAACAGACAAAGGGAACCCAAAAAAACTTTTAAAACTAGCAACAGAAACTACCACAATATATAACATGGTACCAAAAGAATTATTACAATTAAATTATCACATAAATCTCCCCGTACCTTCTGCCAAACGTCACAACGTGGCAATGCCGCCCCGTTAAGCCAGGTACGTATCCAGCCGCTAGAATCGCAAGCGCACGCCGCGCTCGCAGTTCAAAAACGACCGTCGAGATGCTCGTATGTTCGACGTCGATTTTTTGACGCGTCGGGACGCTTTACGAAGTCGCGGAATTGACGGTCCTCGACGCGATGGTGTGCCACTGCTGTGAAATTTTTGCCTTTTTGTTTGTGCGAGTTTGAGAGTGAATTTTCGGTATTTTGTTGTTATTGTTTGTTCTTTTTGAGGGAGATACGATGGAGCGACAACAGTTTTGGACGTGTTTTATCTTAGGATTGTGGTGGTTCGGTGCGGTGGATGCCGGAGGGTCATCGGGGAGTTATTACGGTAAGACACTGACTTTGAGGATGTTTAAAATATTCCGTTGTTGATGAAGTCATAATTACGGAAGAAATGCCGAAGAAGTTAATATTAATACTACTTCTAGTAGGGACTAGGTACTTGATTATCAAGCACTGTAACATTTGTTGGTACCTTTTTTTTATTTACAATATACAAGGTGAATCTTAAATAAGATTCCAGAAACACCATTATGAGTTCTTTGCCCAAGAAAAATTGAAAATTTGCATTTTTTTTTTGGAAGATTTTTTTTTTTTTTTTAGTTAAAAAGCATAATTTCTTGATAATATGGCAACATAAGTAGATTAATTTACAAAAAACCCCCAAAAAAATTAGTGGTTCTCAAAATTTAAGCAAAAAATGAGTTTTCCTCAGTTTTGGGCTTATTCGAAAAACGGTTAACGGTGTTTTAACATCGAGATCTACCAGACCTAGAATATTTGCACTTATTTAAAGACTCACCCTACCTATATCGCGATTAGTTTTGGTTTACCGACGTATAAAAATATTTTAAAAATGTTATAAATTTTGAAAATATACCTAAGAAGTACTTCAAGCTGGTACCACCACCGACTGTAGTACCAGTCGTACCAGTAGTACCACCACCGACTGTCAAACCACCGTCTATGAAAGAATATAATTTGTCGTGTTCGTAGAGGATTGCGGTAATACGAAGGCACTGGAATTACATTTAATAAGTTAGGTACTCTCGTTTAAATTTAATTCTTTAGAAAGAGCTTCGGAAAGAGCCTACCAATATGTCTAGTACTATAGGTACCTACCTGTTAACCAAAAAAAATATATAATTTCTAAGACCAAAAGGTTGTTGACTACTGCCAGATATGGTAGATACCTGGAAAAAAATATATTTTATAGCAAAAGCTATTACAATTAGCTTCAACGGTAAAGAAGCTATATTCATTACTACATTCAGTAGATAGGTATAAACATTAAATAATAAAGTATGAAACTCGGTATGAAATAATTCAAATAATAATAATGCATAACTTTAGACCAAAGCGAGGATCAAACACTTAAGTAAAAATTGAAAAAATCGCTTAACAATAATACTAACTGCATGACAGTGCAGTGAAAGAAATATGCAAAATATCAAAAACATAATTTGTGCGCCCTCTATTTCAAAACATTCAGTATTAAAACCAAAATAAACTTCGGAAAAACTTGGATTTGCGAAGATCATAATTTTTAGACACCTATTCGGACACAATTTTATTTGTCTCGATATTTGATATATCGCACATCCCGTTCAAAACTGTATTATCTAAAAAATGTTTTGGGATTATTTCAAAAACAAATACCTTTTTAATCTTGTTTATGTTCCAAAAAATGCCACTAAACTAAATTCAAAATTAAATAAAAAAAAAAAAAATAGGCGCCGGGAGGCGTATAGCCGCCCATACTAAAATATGTTAATATCTGAAAAACTGCGAATTTGACTGATTTTGATGTTATTACAAATTTTGTAGCCAAATATTATTCTAATCTTAATTTGAAAACCGCGTTTCGCTAGCTACTGTAATTTTGGAGTTTACTATTATTTTTAAATTTTTAACCCCTCATACCCCTTACCAACCCCCACCCCACCAAAAACTAATTAATGGCCAGATTCTCAGGTGCTACAGTATTTTTTGTGCCAAATTTGGTTAAAATCGGTTCAGCGGTTTTGAGTTATCGTGTTACAGACGGACAGACAGACAGACATCATGAAAATATTTTGTGAGTCATTTATGACCCATAACTCATTTTGGTGAAATTAAAACTTGTTTTGCCGATCTTACTAGACTACCATACCTATTGGTATGGTCGGCTAGGTGAGACGAAAGGGTAAAAAGAGGCACAGGCAGAAACATTTTTGAAACCTGGCCCAAATGTCTAGTTTACCAATAATTTGCCAACGGTATGCGATTGATTGTCTTTCTTACTTTCTTAAAAATATTTTGTCCCATTGCTGCCAAAAGTCACTAACTTACTTTTTATTACTTTTAACTTAAAACGCGTTTAAAGATGAATTGCATTGCATAAAGATGTTATAGTTAGTAACTATTCGGTATTAAAATAAAACATAAATAGCCAAAAATCGTAGCTAATGACTTTTCAATCGATTCTCCGCTTCAAAATATAGTTAGTGATTGAATTTGGTTATTCGGAAAAATGTTAGTGACTTTTGGCAGCAATAGGACGATTTATACTCAAAACTTGTTAAAATAAAACAAACCATTTTCAACAAAACTTTTTTCAAAACATAAGCTAACAGTAAATAAACATAAATAAATAAAATAGTTAAACGTGTTTATCGCTTCCACACTTCTTCCACATTCTCTTCATTTTCTTTTCTATACAAACAAGTGTGCTTAAAGGCACAGATTAACAATTTTTAAAGTATTGCGGTAATAGACGAATAGTGTGAAAATGGAATTTTTAGATTTTGAGTTGGCGTGTAACAAATAGGACTTTTTCAATACGCGAAAGAAAAGGACAGTGATCAAAAAGAGGAAGGACTGTCCTTTGGGATAGAGGACGGTTGGTAACCCTACATATAGCATGTAACCACAGAGAACATATTATACTCATAAAAAGAACATATAATAAATAAAGATTATATGTTCTTTGTGATGTAACTCTCGAAATAATCCTCGTTAAGTTTCAGTTACTTTGTATAGTATATCAATTTATAACTCGGTTTATAAGCTTTATGTATGTGCTTTAAAAAACAGCATCTTAGCCAACCCTGTACACTAGCTCAACCAGAAAAACAGTTTCTTTAATAATTCAAAACAAGTCTTCAAAATACCCACAATATTTCGATCATAAAACGAAATATTTTATAAAAATTTAGCTGCAATTCAAACCTATCCACAATTGAAACTTCAAATATGGCGAAAAACATCTTGTTTTTGAACTAAACAACCTTTTCTGTTAAGCTAACAAAACTCTACATGTTCGAAAACTAGATTACTTTTTTGTTCGTAATAACCAGAAAAGTTTCTTGTTGAAAACTTCTATTGATCAAACAAAAGTTTGTTACTAGGTGTGGATAGAAGTAATAAAAGCTGGAGATCTCAGCCTTTTTGATTCCGTAAAGGAATAAAATATCGTCCATAAAAGAAATTGAATATCTTCAAAAAAGTTAATAAAAACAAAGTTAAACAGTTGTTAGATACTCAGATCTTTTTAATTTTTTCAGATAAAACAAACGAGATTTGGTATGTTAGTATATGATGTAAATTAGGATTGATTGATGCATTCAATTATTTTTGGTCACTTCCTGTTTCACCGGAAATCACTACAACTTTTGATTTTTAAATGGCACCTTCGCACAGTGGATCGAGGTATAGGGAAATATGGACATTTACTTTTGTTTTAGAACTATTAGTCTGATTTGGACACATTTTATTTTTTTGAAGAGAAATGACTATTAAGTATTTAATTTTAGTCCCAAATTTGATTTTTCCAAGAACTCAAGATGACGACGTACAGTATTTCCTAATTGCATGGATGATTTTTACTACATCCTACTTGTGGGATATTTCTTATACTATTAACTTTAACCACTAACTAACAAGATTTCATTCGTCATAAGTACATATCTATTTTTTAGTAGAAAATTGCCAGACATTAGATATCAATTAAAAAATATACAAGATTGTTTATGCTATTTGACACGGAGTATATTAATTAGCCAAATGATTAGATTTTAAATTATTATGAGTGATGGGATTGTTGATGGACCACTAAAGCTACACTTTAAAATTTTTTGCAAAACGTACAGAGTGTCCCAGATAAATAAAAATCAAAGTTGTATTTTTTTAAACGGAACACCCTCTATATTATTACATTTTTAGTTTTTACGATTAAAATAAATGTAAATTAATTAGATAGTACTTTAATCTTTCCGTTTTTGAAATATTTACGATTTTGTGAAAAAACACTAACAATTTTAATGCTTTATTTCTCTAGGCATATTTATGTTTTTAAAAATCCAATATAGTACTGAAGTAATATTTACTAGATAGATGTTGTGCTGCAATAATAAAAATAATACTACCTCATACAGAGTGTGTCTATAAATTTAATTTAAATAATTATTAGCTTTAAATGGCAATAACTTGTTTAATTTAAATGGACCTGTATATACCCTGTATACTTATAAGATGAGGTACCATATGCAAAATTTTGTACAGTATACATACCGTACCTTGTATACCGTACCGTATGCATACAGTACCTTGGGGGGGGCACCCCTGCCAATGCTCCTGCTTTGGTTTTGGAAGCATCATACCACGTTATGGTATAGCCTTTTACCTGTTGAGCAAACGTTTCTCTCTTCCAAGTCTTTTTATTGCTCAACACTACATTGAGGTGTTTGGTTTGGTTTGGTTGTAATTTATTTATATCTTTTACCAATTAAGTATTTTAAAATTTGTTTAAATACATCAATACATAATTCAATTGAACTAAATAATGTTGTTTGTACTATTATTGCTGTACCGTCAGGGGATGTTTTAATTAAATAATCCAAAGTTATTATTGAATTTTAATAAAATATAATTTCAATTTAAATTAATACCTATGCTGCAGTTAGTTTTCATTACGCAAATAGTGTATATGTAGATATGTGTTTATTATAGGTGTTTAATATCACAAATATTTATTCAAATAATTATTCCATAGAGCATTAATTCAAAACAGAATAAAATTACATTATGAACTACAGATCTTTTGTCTATTGTTTGATTATAAAATGTCAAAAAAATTACAGAGAGTTTCTAATAATTAATTTTATTTAAGTACTTATTGTTTCTTTGTATGTAAATAAGTATTAGATTACGTAATTACTTACTATGGGCTGTGAAAATGATTATTAACTGAAGCTCTTAGCTGAAACTGATATGCTTGAAGTGTTTTAACTGTTATTCTTTGAACTCTCCTGTGTTCTTTACGATGAGCTCGTTTTCAGTGGAGGAAATCGTAAAATATTGGTACGGCGCTATAAAAAAGAGGAAGTATTGGTTGTGGGAATTACGAAGATATATAATGTCAAGTGTAAAAATTCAAAATACATAGTTGTTTATTTTTTCCAGTTCTATCATTCATTCTTGATTTCCACAAACATACAATAAAATTTTATATCAGACTTTCATTGTCCTTATTTGCACAGATGTAATACAACTACGACGTTTCTGACAGTTATAGGTTTGGGTCCATTTCAAAAATTCGACCGCAGCGATGTATACGGCGAGAAATCAGAAATGTTCGCTATGTATTTCACGCCGTCCCGTTACAGTTCTTGTTGATCGAGTTAAAATAATATTGAAATCGTGGCTTATCTCGTTTTGGTACTTTGGTACTGACTAATTTTGTTCAGTGGTGATGCAGTACATCAATCCGAAAGCAAGGGATGGTTTTCAAAGTAAAATGGATAAAAAATTGAGATTTTAATGAAAATAATATCAAATTATGAAGTAATCACTCATGAAATTAACATGAACACAAGCAAAGAAAAGTACCTACAGTTAACTTAAATGTCACATAAACCAACTTAACTGAATTTGAGACAAAAGCACTAAAATATTGAATTAAAAATGCAACTATCTATTAAAGCATAACAAATATTATACCAGCATCATTACTTATTTAGAAAAGTTTGATTTCGACCGCTAGAAGGTATCAAAGTTACCGAGGCTCGATCCTGTGATGGCCCAAAAGATCTGAACCCTAATTGGTAGTATTAATTAGAGTTTCGGGACAAGTACTAAAATATTTTCGTTCAATGATTGTGGAGTTCATCAGTTAGAAAGCAAAAAATGGTTCTCAAAAGTAAAACTGCTAAAAAATTTAGTTTCAAATGAAAATAATATCAAATGAGTCATGAGAAGTAAAAATGGACACAAATATTAAACACAAGCGAAAAAAACGAACACATGAGTAGCTTAAAAATTACATCAAACATCAACCAACCCGAAATCAATTTAACTAATTTGAAAAAAAACTTAAATTTTTCAATTAAAGATGCAAATGCCTATAAAAATATAAATAACAAAAAACATAACTAATACATTTTAACAATTTTATATTAAATAATAAATTAACATATTTAAACTTCAGCAATTATTTGCTAATAAACATTATAGAAACACAACAAATAACTGAAGTAAGAACAACACTACTTATTAGAAGAGTTTGATTTCGACCGCTAGAAAGTATGAAAAGTCTTTCGCACGTAGCAAAAATATGTTTTAATTATTATTACCCAGTCCCGAACATTGCCGACAGACCGGGAATTCCCGGTACTTTCAGTACCGGGATTGGTAAAGTGCTATCAAATTTTTTATCGTTATGTCTTTATTTTTTTTATCGTTACTGTCTTATTCAAGACGAATATCTCCAATAAAAATAAAGCTAATGAGATGACTCAAAAAACAAACTATCGAGCAAAGACGTACCTAGATGATAAAATTATTGTTTAGTTCCTTGCTTTTTTAACATATTCCACAGGGTGTTCCACACTTTCATCAAAATAACAACTTTTTGTGTTCTTTCGTATAATTGAGAGATGAGAACCTTCATTTTTAATTTAGAAAGAGACACTAAAAAGTCAAATAATTTAGTTACAAATTGCTTAAAAGATCATCCAAAATCGATCCACTGGAACACAATTTATACTAATATATAAAATTCTTAAATGACTGACTCACTGATTAATCACGATCCTGCACAAACCACTAAACGTAAAGCCGCGTACACACTTAGCGAACGCATACGTTCGACCAAATCCGCACACATGCGGTGATATTGTATGAATTACTTTTTCGCTGTTCGCTGTTCGCCCCCAGTCGCTTCTAGTTGCTAGTCTGAACAACTTGTACTTCGTTTAGATTCATCATGTCATCAGATGAAGATTTAATTGCAATTGCTAGTGCAGCTTACGTTATAATATATGAAGAACGTATCAAGAAAAAGACCAGAAGGCGTCGCCGCTGGTGGATGACATCGCTTTTTAAAGTAGGAGCCGATATAGAGGTTCAGACTTAATGCGTGACTTACAAGTAGAAAAAGGATACGGTCTGTTTGAAAACTTTTGTTGAATAAATTCTACCGAATTTGAATTGAACCAAGGGGGTGAAACCACCCCTCAAATATTACAATATTTTTTATTTAAAACGGTCAAGTTTCCGAAAAACGCTTAAACACGTATATTTTATTTTATTTTTTTACATATTTTAAGATTTTTAAAAATGTATACAGGGTGTTTCATAAAATATGACCATTGAGTAATCATGATTCTGCTTAAAGAGCTTGACGTAAAAAGCTGATTTTTGGAAAACGGATTGACTTTTAGGGTGTAGAGGTTCGATAATAAGGGATTTTGCGAAATTCCCTAATTCTAAGAGGGTGAAACCACCCCCAAATATAAGAATATTTTTTATTAAAAAGCGGTGAGTTTTCGGAAAACTCTTAAGCACGTATATTTTATTTTGTTGTTTTACATATTTTAAGATTTTTTTAAAAATTTATACAGGGTGTTTCATAAAATATGACCATTGGGTAATCACGATTCTGCTTAAACTGCTTGACGTGCAAAGCTGATTTTTTGGCAAAACGGATTGACTGTGGGGGTGTAGAGGTTCGATAAGGAAGAGTTTCTCGAATCTCAAATTCCAAGAGGGTGAAAACGCCCCTCAAATATTACAATATTTGTTATTTAAAAAACAGTTAGTTTTCAAAGGAAAACATAATTTATTTTGTCTTTTTACATATTTTGAAATTTTTTAAAAAATCATACAGGGTGTTCCAAAAAGTTGGGGAATTGATTAAACACGATTCTGCTTAAACTGCTTGACGTAAAAAGCTTATTTTTGACAAACGGATTTTTCGAAAGTCAAATTCCAAGGAGATGAAACTACCCCTCAATTATTACCAAGTTAGGGTGTTTCAAAACAAATGCGAAAAACTTCAGGGGGTGATTCCTTGTTCAAAATAAAGGGTAGTTTGCTTCATAAACGTTGGGTCAAAAGTCAACCATTAGGGAGATATTGCGGTACAAAGATGGCGGAAAAATAATGTTTTTATTTTCTATCTTGAAAACGAAAAGAGATAGATTAATAAAATTTTATGGAAGCATTACTGTTATGAAAACACACTTTCTGGTAATTTTTTCAATTTTTAAAATGAGTGGAAGGGGTTAGAAATAAACTACCTCTATCATTCTTGTTAACGAAATTTAAAGAAAAATCTTATCAAACACATGCAAAAAAATTAATTTGGATAGTTTAGTTTGTTTAGAAACTTTTTTATCTCTTGTATTTTTTGATAAAACTCACGATTTGAAATTAAAAAATAAAATGTAAAGCATTACATGTCAGGACAAAAACATTTTCTGATAAAAAGAATCTAGAGGGCTGCTGTAATTTTTTAGGAAAAAAAAATATAGTCGGCCGCTGTTACTTTTAGGATGTTCCTAATATTATTTTATTTGACATTACTCTCTACTGCAATACGTTATTATCTAGATGATTATTATTATCGTTATTATCACTAGATTCTTAATCTAAAAATGTTTTTGTCTTGACATGTAATGCTTTACATTTTATTTTTAATTTCCAATCGACAATTTTATCAAAAATACAAAAGAGGTAAAAAGTTTCTAAACAAACTAAACTATCAAATTAAAGCATTTGCATGTGTTTGATAAGATTTTTTCTTTAATTTCGTTAACAAGAATGATAGGGGTAGTTTATTTCAACCTTCCACTCATTTTTTAAAAAGTAAAAGTACCTGAGGGTGTGTTTTTTATAACAGTAATGTTTCCATAAAATTTCATTAGTCTATCTCTTTTCGTTTTCAGATAAAAAATAAAAACATTATTTTTCCGCCATCTTTGTTACCGCGATATCTCCCTAATGGTTGAGTTTTGACCCAACGTAATGAAAGCAAACTACCGCTTTATTTTGAACAAGGAATCACCCTCGCATTTGTTTTGAAACACCCTATATACAATATCGCCATATTGTTTTTCTCTTGCTGTCATAAATGTGAGAAAATTTTATCCAGTTTGTATGTTAATGGAAATTCTTGCTTTGCTTTATCATCACCATTACAAATGATTAATTCGACGCGAACGAAGTCGCGGGTACACATAATATTATTATAAAACTCGAGATAAAACTTCCAAAAATTAAATAGGTACATCAAAATTTTTTAAGAGTGTACTTGAAGTAAAAGTCTGAAATAGAAAAGAAATTTAATGTAATTTTTTCCGGGAATATAATGAACACCCTGTAGAAACTCTGAGAATAATATAAATTTAATTCCCCCGACGACACTGTCTTCCTTTTTAATGTGCCAATGTCCATCGAAATGTCTTTTTAACGGGGAGCAACAGCTGAAGTTTCTCTTTCAATTTAAGATCATTCCGTTACGCCGGATACAAAAGTGTGTTTTCATGTGTTAAAAACAGAATTTATTATTCTATTAGACGGCATTACCGGGAGGCACTACCCGAGCTAAAAGGTACAAAAGCTGACCGTAGCCGTGGCAAAAGCTGTTTAGAAAAAGGTTCAGGAAGGTCACACTCTCCTTTGTGTGTGTACAAACACAAAGCAGAAGAAATAACGAAGTACAGCTAACCTATGTTTATGTTTTTCTTCTTTTTCAGTTTATGAAAAAGTCTTGGACATGTTTTTGACGGCTTTTGGTTCATCACAAATTAGGGCTACAAAAAGCGTTTCGATTCTCTACAGTACAGGGTGGTCGAAATTGGTCTGTTTTAACAAAGTAAACCTATTTCCTGACTAGATAGAGCAAAACCGACATAGATGTGATGGGCTCGATTTCTGAGACACGTTTAATGGCGTAAACTGCCTGTTGATGTTTTTACTGCCAACTGAAATACGGGGTCTTTTTGAATTTTTTACCATTTGGAAAATTGCCCGTAACTTTAGTATTTCGCGGAATAATAAAATTTTGTAGAAACGTTCTTAAGGCACTTTTTTAAGCACAATTCAGTGACGTAGTCGGTTTTTTTCTCCTAGTTGCCTAATTATTTTTTATCACTAGAAGGCTACTAGGCAAGTTTTTGGACTTATTACACCAGTTCGCCTAATAAATCGCTGTAACTCTGTGCTCTAAAGATGTTTATTGTGTATTCAACCAGGAGGTGCTGTTGGAACATCTTTGAGTTTTTTTTTTAGAAAACTATATGTCACTTAAAAACTAAGTTTTTTTAGTTTTGTTCTTTGTTTATTGTATCGACTTCAATTGTAATTACTAATACTAAAATAGAATGTTAATTTACCTTTTCAAAAGTCTTTAATTATGCAGATAAATAATAATATAGAATATAAATTGTGATAAAAAATATCTAGCAAATAGGTCAACACAAAATCAAGGTCCGCTTCGATATAAAGATAAAAAACCTAATATGTCTCTCATTCTTGGAAATAGATACTCATAACTTTATATCGTTGGAAAGGATTAAACGCCACCATTTTTTTTAAGTTCATAGCCAACTCTGATCTCCATTTAAAAAATTATATTTATTATCATTTCTGACAAAAAGAGCATGTATAGGAAAAAACTGACTACGCCACTGAATTGAGCTTAAAAAAGTGCCTTAAGGACGTTTTTACAGAATTTTATTATTCCGCGAAATAAAAAAGTTATAGGCAATTTTCAAGATGTCAAGAAATTCCAAAAGATCCCGTATCTCAGTTGGCAGTGAAAATATCAACAAGTGGTTTACGCCATTAAACTTGTCTCAGAAATCGAGCCCATGACATCTATGTTGGTTTTGCTCTATCTAGTCAGGAAATAGGTTTTCTCTGTTAAAACAGACCAATTTCGACCACCCTGAACATATTTTTATTTTTGCAATAATATCGATTATTTTCGAATAGTACATCTAGTATTTTATACTCAATTTTTCCTATTTTTATTTCCTATTGATTACCTATAAATTAACACAGCTTTTATTCAATTAAACAGGGTCCGACAATAGTTCCTACCATAGAATAACTAACTGAAAGAAATGAAAACTCCTATGTTAAAACCTGGAAACACGCGCTCGACGCGATCCAAGCGGGCTACTGGCAGAACTAAAAGTTCGCGCCATATTTTTAAATGGACCTTTACTGCCAGTTCATAAGTTTTTTACTTATATTTGGTAATTTCAATCTTGATTATTCATTTATTTATAACAAAACATTTACAAAATAAAAATAATGTATTTCGATACAAATAAATTAATAATCTAGATTGAAATTATCCCTGAAAATAGAATAAAACACGAAAAATTTGTAACATGATTATTTTATTATAACATTTGTTAATAAAAATACATATAACAAATTCAATACTATACAAGTATATATAAAAGTTATCAGAATTTATACGATCAGTTATAAATAATTATAAAAAAAGGTTATAAATTATAAATAAATAAATCATTATATAAAAGGCATATTAGTTAACGTGTATCTAATTTGGTATAACTTTAATCTCAACTTTAATGACCTATTCAAATAGAAACATCTTACAATTCACATTATATAATACACAAAGCCAAGGGACAAAATTGTTATTAAATCTATTCTCGATGACTCGAAGCATTTTTTTTTCAAATAAAACAGGACATATAGGGCTTATAAATAATACAAGGGTATAGAAAATATATAAATAAGTAAATACAAATATATTTTCAACCTAATGATTAATGATTATACTCGTTTAAATAAATAAATGATCTTTTTAAAATTACTTGTTTGTCTTTGCAAATTTGTATATTTAATATTTATCTAAAAGCGTACACTTACATAAATTACTGCACAACCTTTAAAATTAAGCTTTTAATATGTTATACAAATTCTTGATTCGATATAAATACACTTAAATAAAACTTTAAAATTAATGATCTTCCAAATTTCTGAGACAGCCATTTTGTTGAAAGAATTTGTTTTGATTATGAGAAATTTCATAAAAATTATCACAGGGATTAATTAATCTTATATATGAAACTACTTGGCTTTTAAATTTCACAATCCTATCGTCCAAAATACTCTAAATTCGCAAAAATCCGTAAATATTCCCATAAAAACAAATCACAATTCACTTCCACTTCACAGAAACTGACAGACATTGCCAGATATGGAATGACGTTTATTTTTCAATTTATTTTACTGATCTAACTGATCCGGGTCACTTAGAAATTAAATTTTTATTAAATTATTTAATTATAATTGTTTCTGGCGAAAGCAACTTCATATCAATGTTTATTCATAGGGTAACAAAGCACATCACTGTAAAATTATCAACATTTTATATAAATATTTATATTTTTCAACTACTCCAACTACTCCAATTACTCCACAGAGAATCAAACGAATTGTTAATTAAACTATACTCTGTGGATGACTTGATAAAATCATGATGAAATTAAAGTCCCTAGATGAATATCTAGGGACTTTAGATGAAATTTCTATGCAGCGCCATCTATCCCTCTACTGGCAGAAACTTCGCCGTGTTTCAAAATTCAAATGGCAGTTTCATCCGCCTGGTTCCTACAATAAAAAGTTGGCGCCGGGAGGCACGTATAGCCGCCCATACTAAAATATGTTAATAAAAAGTTGGTAGTCTGCAGTTCTTTTAGTTTCAAAGTAAAGGAATTTTTCCAATTTTGGTCCGCGGGTATTTCCCCTATCCGCCACCTGGGGTCGCGTCCGATGGGAGTTTGGAGTTCTCTCCACGGATTTTCTCAAAAACGGACTACGGAAACACAGAATATTTCAAAAGCTTCGACTTTGACTGATTTTGATGCTATTACAAATTTTGTTGCAAATATTATTCCTAATCTTAAATTGAAAACCGCGTTTCGCTAGCTACTGTAATTTTGGAGTTACAATTTTTTAAAATTTTTAACCCCTTTCCAGAAACTGACCAGATTCTCGGGTGCCCCAGTATTTGTGTGTCAAATTTGGTTAAAATCGGTTTAGCGGTTTTTGAGTTATCGTGTTACAGACGGACAGACAGACACCATGAAAATATTTTGTATTTAGGTCATTTATGATCCAAATAACTTATTTTGAGTGAAATTAAAAAAACTTTTTTTTTGTCGATCTTAATAACCTACCATACCTGTTGGTATGGTCGGCTAAAAACTTGAGAATTTTGTTTAAGTGCAAACCTAAAGTATGTACTAGGATATATTATAGGGTGGCTCAAAAAAGTGTGAGTGCAAGATCGGGATGATTTTTTTATTTGTAACACCCTGTATATTATTGCGTTTTTGGCTTCCTTTCCTTTTCAAGTGATTTAAACAGAAGCCAAAAATGCAATAATATACAGAGTGTTCGATTTAAAAAAAAATCATGCCAATCCACTCGCCCTTTTTTGAGTCACCTTTTAGAAGTTAAAATATTTAATTTAAATACATCTTAGTAAATACTTTAAGTTTGCACTTAAACAAAATTCCCAAGTTTCTTATTCCAGGAGCTACAGATGCCCGACGCACTATTACCGGACCCTGTATGTTTTTAGTCACTTGCTATACCCAGAATATACAGAAATGTTCTTTTATTTCATTATAAACTTATTATTTGTCTTTCGCTTTATTATTATATGTTTGTCATTAAAGTGACATTCCTATCTACAAAAATATTGAGCTTTTGAAGTCTTAGTTATTAAGTTACGTATATAGAGTTTTTTTCTAATGCAAAGAACTTATAATAAAGCATAGAGCAATACGTAACCCC
>NW_022145864.1:0-41928 GCF_002938485.1 Sitophilus oryzae | reverse complement strand
TATATCTATAAAAATAATCTAAAATCTCAATGTTCCATGGGTATATTGATAAATGAGGTCTAAATTATAAGAAAATGCATTTTCTATGAAAACTTGAAGAGATAGGCAAAAAATGGTATAATACAATTTGATAGACAATTACATTGTGCATCAGATTCTCAGAAAATATACAGGGTATTCCGTTTAAATTAAACAAGTTATTGCCGTTTAAAACTGGTAATTATTTAAAATAATTTTTAGACACTCTGTATAAGGTAGTATAATTTTTATTATTGCAACACAAAATTATTACTGTATTTGACAAAAACGTTAATATTTCAAAAACGGTAAAATTAAAATTCAGTAAACCTTAACCAAATTTACCTTTATTTTAATCGTAGAAACTAAAAATGTAATAACATACAGGGTGTTCCATTTTAAAAAATACAACAAATTTTTTATTTGGGACACTCTGTCCTGTAAAAATATTTTTAAATTGTAGCCCTAATAGTCCTTCAACGAACACAAAACTTAAAAAAGAATTTGAAAAAATCTAATCGTTTAGCTATAATACTCCGTGTCGTATGTGGTGAACAACCCTGTATACAGGGTGGCGCCTGTAATACGACGCAGATGCGTCAAGGAAAACGGTAGTTTATTTCGAAATTAAATTTTGGAAGCATATAAAGGTTAATTGAAAGCATTTTATGAAAATATATAGAGTTATACAGGGTGTTCCCAAAAAAAGTTACATATCAAAGTTGTCTTTCTTGTAATGGAACACCCTATATATTAACTGATTTTCGGATTCTAGGAAAAAAAAATAAAGGTGAGCTTTATTAAAGAAGCATTATTTCGGTGTTCAATTCATATATCTTCGAAATATTATTGAGGTTGCCTACCCCCCAGACAAAGATTTTCCTAGATATGTTAATTTTTGTGATTTTGCGTCAATAAACTTTATTATTTGAAAAAAATCAGGTGGCTGTGATATACCTTTTGTTAATTTACAAAAATTAAAGGATGTGAGTAAAATACTCAACGGAAATAAAAAGACACACGTTTCCAACATATTTTAATTAATACAGAATTAAAACTAGATATAAACCTATAGATATACCAGAATCCAAAACTCAATTAATATATAAGGTGTTCCATTACAAAAAACACAACTTTGATATGTAAGTTTTTTTTTGGGCACCTTGTAGAACTTTCTATATTTTTAAAAAGTGCTCTGAATCCAAAATTTCATTCTCACATACAAACTGTCGTTCTCCTTGTAGCCTCCGTGTCATATGAGAGGCGCCACCCTGTATATACAAGGTATACATGGTGAGTCGGAAACTTACCCTGGTATTTATTTTTTTAAATAAAATTAATCTTCTATCATATAAAATCTAAAGTAAATCCCAGCTGTATGAAACTAATCAAATTATAAGGAAAATACAATTCAAGCCAATAGTTTCCCTAAAAAATATATTTCAATATGATTGTCAGCTTGACGTTTTGGGTTAGATAATAATCATGAATAGTGAAATGTTTGAAAGTTTGTTGCCGAAACAAATTTTTTAACTGTCAAAAGCAGAACGCGCGTTATTATACATTTCCTGATTTGTATTGAATCTCACTACCCTATCTCTGTAAAATTAGAGAGAAATTATAATAACAAAGCATCCATATCCCTGAAATCGAACCAAAACATTTATTTACAGTTATCGTCATCCTATCCTATCGTAGATTTAAAAAAAATGCGTGTGCAGTTTGTGCGCATATTTGAAGTAATACTCCTTACTAACAGCTATTAAATTGAAGGATTTGAAGGACATGTTTGAAAAAATGTAGTTTGAAATGTCGAAAAAGTAATAAATTAAAAAGTATTTTTACGGATAACAAATTGTTTTTACGCTTAACAAATTGTTTTTACACGTAAAAATTGTTTTTTGCATGTAACAAATAGTTTTTACACGAAAGGTAGTTTTTTGCGCGTAAAAAATAGTTTTTACCTGTAACAAATAGTTTTTACACGTAATAATTTGATTCACTTTCGTCGTCTTGTGATAAGTTATAAAACTTAATTGAATTATTGTTGACAATGAATAAACTTAATGCAATATACACAAACTTTTGTGTATAACATACATACTGCCATTACTCGCTGACGAGTATTTGACACGCATCTGAACATGGTCACGCAAGGCGTTTTCTTTCTTCTTGAGCTTTTCTGTGACTGAAAAGCCCGATACGTGATGTTATCTGTCTACCGCACTCCGGACATTCAAAATTTCATTGCTTTGTTGCTGAGTTTACAATTCTTCTCCATTCCGTTCCCTGCACTCATTCTGCATGTTAATCCCTTTTAAGTTTTGGAAAATATCCTTGTACCTTTTGAGTTGTCCACCCGGCCTCCTCTTACCGTCTACAAGCTCAGAGTAAAGCAGAGATTTTGTTATGCGGTTTTCTTGCATTTTGCATATGTGACCAGCCCATCTTAAGCGGGACTTTATAATAATGACCTCAATACTCTCGGAGTTTTTTCAAGGACCGATACGTTTGAGACATGATGGAACCATTTTATTCT
This sequence comes from Sitophilus oryzae, assembly GCF_002938485.1. Lineage (NCBI taxonomy): Eukaryota > Metazoa > Arthropoda > Insecta > Coleoptera > Curculionidae > Sitophilus > Sitophilus oryzae. The sequence goes on along the minus strand of NW_022145864.1, from coordinate 39,371 downwards.
TAAGAGTTGTCTAAGATGTCTCTGTTACAAATTGTTTAATGCGTTCATGTGTCGGCGGTACGGCACCCAGGTTTCGCTTCCCTATAACATGGAGGGTATTATTATTGCTCGGTACACTGCAAGTTTCGTTTTTGTGCTCAAGTCATGATTGTAGAAAACCCTGTCTTTTAACTTCCAGAATGCTCTTGAGGCGCTGCTAATCCTGTGACGAATTTCAAAGTCGATATTGGCATTTTCCGAAATCAAACTGCCGAGGTAATTGAATTCCGCTACATATTCCAATAGTTCTCCGAATTTTTATAGCATTGTTGTGATCTTCCGGGGGAGTGCACATGACTTTAGTTTTATTGATATTCAGCTTAAGTCCCAAAGCCTCGTATGCCCAGGTAGGTATATATATTCAACATTTCTTGCAATTGCTGTAACGTATTTGCAACTAGAGCACAGTCATCAGCGCATGAAGTTCTGTGATGAATTTTGTACGTGTCTTTTTATGTTGAAAAGACCGCCGTCGTATCTGTATCTAATGCCCAAACCTCTTTCCTGCAGTTTGCTGTCTACTATAATGGAGAACGCTGCCATGAATATGTTGAATAGGAATAAATATACAATACCAATAAAAAAAACGAGATCAGAGGCTTGGAAATGAGAATCGCTGTAATTTCCAAGCCAACTTGATGCATTTTTTTTTATCTTACGGTATAACGTTCTACGAATTAAAAAGCTTTTAAAATTAATTTATTATCGTTTAGTTATATTTTTTGAACACTTAAGTAATCTCAGGATTTAGAAATTATAAATTTTAGAATAAAATATTCAAAACATATGTAATATCATATATTAAATATTTTTGAACTCACTAATTTTATAAATATGTCACGCCAACGTCAAAATTTATTATCCTGCTCTTGTTGCTTTTGACCTCATCAAAGAAAAAAGAATAGAATAACATAGAAACAATAAATAATAAACATTTACTGTTGGTGTTTTCTCTGAAACACACGCGGTGGGATTCACGATAAGATTTAATAGTCTTGGCATCGTTATGTGAAATGTTTCGCGTCTCTTTATTACCGTTTTGCCATTTTCTACTTTTTTCTTTAGACAATTTATCGCTTACACATTACAACAATTACAAGAAATGTTGGACCCGTATACCTGGGCATACGAGGCTTTGAGCCTTAAGCTAAACATCGACAAAACCAAAATCATGTGCACTGCCCCGGAAGATCACAACAATACAATGCTATAAAAATCGGAGATTACCTCGACAGTTTGATTTCGGAACAGGCCAATATCGACTCTGAAATTCAGCACAGGATTAGCAGCGCTTCAAGAGCGTTGTGGAAATTAAAAGACAGGGTTTTCTACAATCATGACTTGAGTACAAAACCGAAACTTGCAGTGTACCGAGCAATAATAATTCCCACCATGTTATATGGAAGCGAAACTTGGGTGCCGATGCCGTACCGCCGACACATGAAGGCATTAAACGAGTTGCAACATGTTTCAAACGTATTGGTCCTTGAAAAAGCTAACTGCGAGAGTATTGAAGTCATGGTTACAAAATCCCGCTTAAGATGGGCTGGTCACGTATGCAAAATGCAAGAAAATCGCATACCAAATCTCTGCTTTACGGTGATCTTGTAGACGGTAAGAGGAGGCTGGGTGGACAACTCAAAAGATACAAGGACATTTTCCACGAAAACTTAAAGGGGATTAACATGCAGAATGAGTCGGAAGAAGCAGCTCACAATAGAACTCAATGGAGAAGAAATGTAAATTCAGTTAACAGCGACAACCAAAAAGTAAAGAGGCGACAAAGCAATGAGATTTTTGAATGTCCGGAATGCGGTAGGCAGATAACATCACGTATCGGGCTTTTCAGTCACAGAAAAGCTCATGAAAGAAAACGCCGTGCGTGACCATCTTCTGATGCGTGTCAAATACTCGTCAGCGAGTAATGGCAGTAGTAGTAGTAGTTATCGCTGTATAATATTTGCGCGTTGTTCAATATTTTTGGGAGTAAATTGTAGGTTGTTTGGAAGGGGAAGAGAAAAAAACCACCCCTTTCTAGAGTTATAACATATAACAGTCTCAGGGCTTTGCCAAAAGCCAGTATCTGAGAAGGTTTTGCAGAGAGATATCAGTCGTACCAAAGTATATAGCACGAATGGTTGTCGTTTCGGCGTAGTCAGTGATGGATTTCCCATTTTTCCCACGGAATCTGCATTCGCCGTTGTTTCTTAGCTTCAATCGACTGAAATCTTCATTGAAGAGGCAGCTGTATTGACAATCCGAAGATTGTTCTTACTTAAATTAAGGAAAATCTATATATATATGATTTTTCTCGGTCGTAAGTCTTGAGAACGTCTTTGCATGTTTTACACCGTTGGATAATCAAATAATTCAGAACAAATTGCGTATACTTCTCCCAAATGAAAACAATACTTCCAGAAAACTCTGTCATTGTTACAGACAACGCCAGTTATCATTTGAGATTAGTAGAAAAATTGTGCCAACCGCTTCTTGGAGGAAAGGGGACATTATAGGTTGGTTTACTCAAAAGGATATTTCATTCGAAAACGGAATATTGAAAAAGGAGCTGCTACAAATAGTTCAGCAAAGCAAATCACTTGACAATCTCTTGGAGGAGACAGTAGAATTTCTGCTAATTTTAGCTGGTAATTCTGACGACTCTGACTTCAGCGAGGATGATTTATAATTAAATATTATGTATTTTAATTATTGTAAATACTGAACATTAATTGAAATGTTTTTGTAAACGTGTGACATTATTTTTTGTAGTTATGTTATTTATGGTTTGTAACCGATATCCATCCATTTAGCAATAGGATGGATATCCTCAGATATCCATCCATTTAGCAATAGGATGGATATCCTCACTAATATGTACGATAATTGAGTGTACTCTTATAATCCGATGTTACTGAAAATGCCAATAACGGGTAAATAAATATTTGTATTGGTATTATCATATTATTTTACGTTGTGTAACAAAATATATTTTAACAAAGCTTAAAATAAATCTTAAAACCCTAATACCCGACACCAGTGTCGGTCATTAGTGTTAAACCTGCGGTTAGTACCTAAATATCTTTAGTGTCCTTTTACACGAGGATTTTTATTGCCCTATTGTTAACGTACGTCTGAATTTCATTGGAAGATATACCCTTAAAATTAAATTGGTCCCATCTTTTGGTATGTCATACTGTACAGGGTGGGTCAAATTCGACGCTTTTAAATGGAAACACCCTTTTCTAGAGGAGATAGACGAAAACTAATATCGGTGTCTGAAGCTCAATTTTTGTCAAAAACGTGATGGTGAAAACCGCATATCGATATCTGTTACCGTTTCGGAGTTACGGGGTGTTTTTCAAAAATATGCACTTTTAACAAATCGCTGTAACTTTTTTGCTATGGAAAATTTTGTATTTTTATAAAAACATTTCCAAAGTACATTTTTACGTAGAATTTAATGGTATAATTTAATAATAAAAATAAAAGTATAATTTTTCTAAAATTAATAATTTAAGAATTATCAACAGAAAATTTGATTTTTTATATGGGACACCCTGTATATTTTTAATTTATTGAAAAGAATTTAAAATTACCTTTCCAAAAATATAACACACTTGATATTTTGCTCGATTCCTCTTTGAGATATAGAGTATATAAAAATTCGCCCGCTTTAAATGAGTAGGCTTTGAACGGCACCGGCTGTAAACCGGCAAAAAAATCTAGCTATGAGTATCAATTAAAACGAAAATATGATTTGCTATTAGAGATGCAGAATTTTATAACTATTTAAAATATATTTAACCAACATCAACACATTTAAACTATATCTAATAACAATAAAAATAAATAGCAAACCAAGACATAAGACTTTGCTACAGGTGTTCGACATATCGACCTGGATCTTCTGTTATGGACAGACGGGGCAGTTTTTGAACATTTCTAGCGGAATTCATTAACTCAGTAGGGGTGAAAGATACCCTCTCATAACTGCTAAGTATTTATAATTCTTGTCTAGATTATACGGAAGAATAAGAAACCTTTATTTTTCCGCAAATATATCCATAGGATTAGATCCATGGGCACTAAGTCAGGCGGCCTCGACGGCCAACGGCTGGAATCTTGGTTAGCTATTCAATTATTCTTGAAATTGGATGCAAAAATTTGCTGATAACTTCAATGTTCAGAGGCGGTGCGTCGTCTTGCTGGAAAAATATGTTTTCGAGTTCCATTAAGGGATATCATCAATAAGGAGTCCAAAGCCTACTAGTTAAAAGTGGCGAACTTTTAAAAATTCTGTATTTCGAAGGGGATTATAACAAAATATCAAGTGTGCTATATTTTTGGAAAGGTAATTTTAAATTCTTTTCAGTTAATTAAAAATATAGAGGGTGTCCCAAATAAAAATCATCATTTTTTGTTGATAACTCTTAAATTATTAATTTTAAAAATTATACTTAAACCATTAAATTCTACGTAAAAAGGTGCTTTGGAAATGTTTTCATAGAAATACAAAATGTTCCATAGCAAAAAAGTTACAGCGATTTGTTAAAAATGCACATTTTTGAAAAACACCCCGTAACTCCGAAACGGTAACAGATATCGGTTTGCGGTTTTCACCATCATGTTTTTGATGAAAATTGGGCTCCAGACACCGATATTAGTTGTCGTCTATCTCCCTGTACAGGGTGGGTCAAATTCGACGCTTTTAAAGGAAAACACCCTTTTCTATAGGAGATAGGCGAAAACTAATATCGGTGTCTGGAGCTCAATTTTCACCAAAAACATGATGGTGAAAACCGCAAACCGATATCTGTTACTGTTCCGGAGTTACGGGGTGTTTTTCAAAAATGTGCATTTTTAAGAAATCGCTTTAACTTTTTTGCTATGGAAAATTTTGTATTTCTATGAAAACATTTCCAAAGCACCTTTTTACGTAGAATTTAATGGTTTAAGTATAATTTTTTTAAAATTAATAATTTAAGAGTTGTCAACAGTAAAATTCATTCTTTATTTGGGACACCCTGTATATTTTTAATTAAATGAAAAGAACTTAAAATTACCTTTCTAAAAATATAGATCACGTGATATTTTGTTATACTCCCTTCGAAATACAGAATTTTTAAAAGTTCGGCACCTTTAACTAGTAGGCTTTAGACCCCTTATTGACGATATGTCTCTAATGGAGCTCGAAAACATATATTTTCCAGCAAGACGAGGTACTGCCTCAGATCGCTGAAGTTATCAGCAAATTTTTGCAGCCAATTTCAAGAATAGTTGAATAGCAGTAGAGGGAGAAGGCAGATTCACCATCCTCCTCCCGGCGCAGGAAGTGACGTCATCAGCGACGTTATCAGCTAAGAAAATGTAAAATAGCCTAATAAACAAGAATAAACAGGTTTGGTTTGGTTTGGTTTGGTTGGAACCGCTTTGAACCGCTTTTGATCAGCTTTGAACCGCTTTTTAGCTTAAAACAATAGACCTGTTCATTTTTTGTTTAAACCCCTTTATTTCAATTTTAAAGCCGTTGTTTCTTTTTCAAACCTGTTTATTCTTGTTTATTAGCCTATTTTACATGTTCTTAGTTGATAACGTCGGTGATGACGTCACTTCCTGCGCCGGGAGGAGGATGGTGAATCGGCCTTCTCCCTCTACTAATAGCTAACCAAGATCCCAGCTGTTGGCCATCGAGGCCGCCGAGCTTAGTGCCTATAATTTTTTTTCTTTGCGGAAGAATAAACGTTTCTATTTTTAAATTTCCCGTATAATCTAGACAAGAATTAGAGTAGTTAGCAGTTATGCGAGGGTATCTTTCAACCCCACCGAGTTAATAAATTCCGCGAGAAATGTTCCAAAACGGTCCCGTCTGTCCATAACGGAATATAATAGCAAAATTTCATGTCTTGGTTTGCTATTAATTTTTATTGTTATTAGATATAGTTTAAATGTGTTGATGTTGTTAAATATAATTTAACTTGTTATAAAATCCTGCATTTCTTATTGCAAATATTATTTTCGTTTTAACTGCTGCTCACAGCTAGAATTTTTTTGCATTACAACCAGCGCAGTTCAAAGCTTACTTATTCAAAGTGGGCGAATTTTTAAAAACTTTATATCTCGAAGAGGGATCGAGCAAAATATCAAGTATGCTATATTTTTGGAAAGGTAATTTTAAATTATTTTCAATGAGTTAAAAATATACAGGGTGTCCCAAATAAAAATCAAATTTTCTGTTGATAATTCTTAAATTATTAATTTTAAAAAAATTATACTTAAACCATTAGATTCTACGTAAAAATGTGCTTTGGAAATGTTTTCATAAAAATACAAAATTTTCTATAGCAAAAAAGTTACAGCGATTTGTTAAAAATGCTAATTTGTTAATAATGTACTAATTAATTATTAATGCTATGTAACTCCTAAACGGTAACAGATATGGATGTGCGGTTTTCACCATCATATTTTTGATAAAAATTGAGCTCCAGACACCGATATTAGTTTTCGTCTATCTCCTATAGAAAAAGGCGTTTCCCTTTAAAAGCGTCCAATTTCACCCACCCTGTACACAAGAAAACGCTTTTGGCATTTATAATGCGGGTCTTTTGTGCTCTCACGCTTTTAGAAATAGAGTATAAAAAACACCCAAATCGATCCACTATAACAAAATAATATTGAACTTTAATACAAAGGAAAATTTTTCGTGTCGGTCAGTGTACTTATCTCTACGAGCAACCGTTCTCAAGATATTTAAAATGGAAATAGTCAATACACGTAATTATTGACAAAAAATAAGCACATGTTGAATAGAGATATTTGACTGAAATAATACATTTTTATTTTTTTAAATTAATCATTTATTCTGCGAAAAAATGATGATTTAACAGTTTCTGTTGAACTTTTTGGCACAAAGATTTCAAATTTAAGAATTCAGTCTAATAACTAATAACTATTTAGTCAACATGTTAATTTGTCAATATGACAGGTATTGATAATTTCAATTTCAAATATCTCGAGAACCATTACCCGTAGCGATTTTTACCAACAGATCCCTTTTTTATGTAAAAAAAAAGTTGTAAATGTATATTTTTACCTAGTAGTTTTATACAGGTGTGGATGAAAAGTTATTACTCTTCAAACCAGTTAAAGCATATGTAGGTGGCGCCCTCTACAAGTAGGAGTCATATTGATATGAAAATCAAATTTCTCATGTCCAAAAACTCCCAGACACCAATTTTCATCCAAATATTGACGTTACTTATTAAATTATTTGGAAAAAATCGAAATAAAAATGAAATTTCTGCACCCTGTATCTTCGAAACTAAGCATTTTAGGACATACATTTATACGAACTTTTTTACTTATTTTAATCTGCAGAATATGCTGCCGAAGTTTCCGGAATACAGTTCGGACCACCCTGTATCTAAATTCTAAAGATATATTGGCACCAAACCTTCAACTTTAGCGTCGATTCCGCAACAAGGGACTTCGTACCTACGGGTGAGAAAACTGGCCGTTAAACTAACAAAAAAACTCTTCAGTTTTGGACGATATAAATGTGGCATGTTTTGAATGTATTAAACTATAAACCTAGGTATGAGGACAGTTTCTATATTATTATTTCTCTTTTATTTAAGTTCAGTACAGCATAGTTAGATTCTCTGGAATAGTGATCATGGTTTTCTCTGCCGTGCTCTTTACATGTGAATCTAGACAGAGTACGGCACTCATTAATTTCATTTTTCACAATTTTAATAAAAATAAGTAGGGCTATTTTACAAATTTAGCGTTTTATTTATACAGGAACTTTAGGTGATTCTTCCGTGGGCCAAAGCGGTTTGCTTTTATATCGTTATCGATATCGCGGTATAAAGACGGCGGAGGGGTCACGCTTTTTTTATCTTGAAAACAAAGAGAGATAGACTAATGAGGAAGACACAGCAGGAGCCACTTTTGGGTCGGTCGGAAGGGGCTGAAGGCTCTCTATCATTTGTTAACGAGCTTAAAGCAGGGTCTATCAACATGTAAAATATTTGATAGCGAGTTTAGTTTAGAAGTATCTCTTTGTGTTTTTTTTGATAAACTCACCGATTTGTATCAAAAAAAATAAAAATGTAAAGCATTACATGTCAGGACAAAAACATTTTAGATTAAGAATCTAGTGATAATAACGATGATAATAATCATCTAGATAATAACGTATTGCAGTAGAGCAATGTCAAATAAAATAATATTAGAACATCCTAAAGTAACAGCGGCCGACTAGATTTTTTCCCTAAAAAAATTACAGCAGCCCCACTAGATTCTTTATCAGAAAATGTTTTTTGTCCTGGCATGTAATGCTTTTTACATTTTATTTTTAATTTCAAATCGGTGAATTTTATCAAAAAAATACAAGAGATAAAAAAAGTTTCTAAACAAACTAAACTATCCAAATTAATTTTTTGCATGTGTTTGATGTTTTTCTTTAAATTTCGTTAACAAGAATGATAGGGGTAGTTTATTTCAACCCTTCCACTCATTTTAAAAAAAGTGAAAAATTACCAGAAAGTGTGTTTTCATACAGTAATGCTTCCATAAAATTTTATTAGCTTATCTCTGTTTGTTTTCAAGATAAAAAAACATTATTTTTCCGCCATCTTTGTACCGCATATCTCCCTAATGGTTGACTTTGACCCAACGTTTATGAAGCAAACTACCTTTATTTTGAACAAGGAATTTTTTTTTCCCTGAAGTTTTTCGCATTTGTTTTGAAACACCCCTTGTATAATCTATTCTCCTCAAATTTCCTTAAAAATATTGCTTCTGTCGAGGCATCCGAGGCATCACAATAAAAAAAATATTTAACACAACTTTATATTTAAATTTTTGTTATACAGTTGGCCAAAATATTACCTTTTCAACTTTGTTGACGAATTTGGGTTGTTACACTACAGTAGATTGTCTTAGAGTGGCGAAATACGCATATGACTTTTCTGAAAATACTTTAATTTGTAATATGGCAGATATTGTACTGGTTTGATAAAAAAAATAGTCACAAGACGCCTTAAAACCACCTTTACTCTCGCCTCATTCAAGAACCGGTCTCTTAACGATCGCAGGAAACAGTAGTCGGTACCACTTACCAAGTTCGTACTCCGTTTCCTGGTCCTCGGCTATGGGCTCCATAGTCCCATGGTCGTCCCAGCAGCATAATCGTCGGCACTACCGTCGCGCGCACGTGCGACACTGACCGCGACTAGTCGGTTCTCTGACCGCTACCACGACCGTACCCTCTTCCTCGGCGGCGGTACCGTCGGTAGTACCCGCTCCGGAGGAACCGTCCTCTTCGCGGAGCAACAGATGGAGGTGGTCGTCCTGGGTCCGGTGGTGGTCCGCGGGCGCTTTGGAATGTCGGATGGGGCTAGGCATCACCGCATCGGTACTTGGTACTCTGGGGAGGTCGCAATTGTCCGGCAACAACACTGATTACTCTTATTTTTTAACCGTTTTATTATATTTATTTGTGTTATGTTTAGAGTTTTATTTGAAATTAGTAAAAACCTATTTTCCTGGCAAGTCCCTTATAATAAATAAGAGACAATGATATTATACAGGTGGCGCCCCCCATACGCCACGGAAGCGTGAGAACGGTGTTTGTTTAACGTAGCATTCAGAGCACTTCTTTATAAAATATATTATAAAAAAAAAAAAAAAAAAAAAAAAAACATCAAAGTTGTGTTTTTTTCTAACGGAACGCCCTTGCATATTTATTGATTTTCGGATTTAGGAAAAAAAAATAAAGGTGCAGTTTATTAAAGATATTATACCTAAAATCTTAGGATTTTGACATATTTTACATTTTGAAAAATGAGTAAATTTTAAATTTCGACAACAGCTACCTAAATTTTAGCCGGATCTTGTATAGCTCGATATTTAATTACAGCAATCATTGTATGTTAAATCAAACTTGATCCAAAAAGTTATACAGAGTGAGACAAATTTAATATGGAATGTCACCTTTAAAAGCAAGTTGCTTCCTTTTTAGTCGGAACACCCAGTATATTTTTCCAGTGTTCAATGGGGAATTTATATATCTCTCAAAAATAGTTGTTATTAAGGTTGCTCTACGCCTCAGACACAAAGATTTCCTTAGATAATTTAATTTTTATGATTTTGCGTCAGTAGATCTTTATTATTTGAAAAATCTAGGTGGCTGTGTGAGATACCTTCTTCGTTAATTTAACAAAAATTAAAGATTGTAGAGTAAAAATACTCAACGGTAATAAAAAAGATACACGTTTAAAACATATTTTACCTTATTTTACAGAATTAAAACTAGGTATAAACCTCTAATTATGTAAAAATTAGCTAGATGAAATCACATGCTCAAAATGCTTACTTTCCTGATAAGTGCCTAAAATGATTGTTTTTTCAAAAGAATCTTTTCATTTTAAAGGTACATGGAAGTCTACCTCGAAAAGCAGCTATACAATAATTTCTTTCATGTTGTCGACAATAGTTGGTCGAGTTTTGTAAACACTGTCTTTACCATATCCCCATAAAAAAACCTAGACTAGATTTTAAGTATTGTTTTAATTGGTGAATGCACACTGCCTTCACCAATTAATAGAATCATATCAATTCTCTGATGTAGGATACAGATTTTCGGCAAGTAAATTTCTGTGAAATTTTGTTGTTTTAACTGGACATAAAATGATAACTACTTGTTAAAGTTGGACTAGATTTAGATTTAATCAAATAATAAAAATCTACTCAGATCAAATCATGTAAATGAAAATATCTAGGAAAAATCTTTGTCTGAAGGGGTAGGCAACATTAATAGTATTTTGAAGAGACATGAATTCTCCATTGAATATTTTAAGTATTAATATACTGGTGTTCCATTTAAAATAGAAGAGTAACATGCTTTTAAAGGTGAAAAATTTTCAATATTAATTTTGTCTCACCTGTATAACTTTTTGGTTCAAATTTAAATTTGATTTAAAGTACAATAGTTAATTTAACTACATATTATGCTATACCGGGTAAATTCCAATTTAGGTAGCTTTTATTGTAATTTAAAAATTGTTCTTTATTTCTAAAAATGTTAAATATGTCAAAACTCCACATTTTAGGTATATACTTCTCTTATAAAAACTCAACTTTATTTTTTCTCTATTTTAGTAAAGAAAAATAAAATAATATATAGGGTGTTTCGTTCCAAAAAACACATCTTTGATATGTATCTTTTTTTGAGTTCTACACCTTGTAGAACTCTCTATTTTAAAAAGTGCTCTGAATTAACCTACATATGTCCAGAAAATTTAATTTTGATACAAACTGCTTCCGTATCCTTGGAGCCTCGGCGGCGTAAGAGAGGCGCCACCCTGTAGGTACAGGCAGGAGAGTTACAGTGAAATAGGAAAATTGGAAACAGTCATTAGTGTCATTCCTGTCATCTCCTGACGACAAGTATGGCCGCTTAGACAAGGACAACAATGTTTCTTGTCTAACTATTGTCTAACTTCACAGTTTAGAATTGACAGATTTGTTCTAGAACAAATCGAACAAATTTCGATTTTCATTTTAATTCTCCGTTTAGTTTTGTTTTGTAAATTCAATTTGATAATTCGCCTGAAATTTATAAATATAAAGGTAATTATATTCGCGTCCAGCCCGAATGATATTATCTTTGATTTTTCTATACGTAGTACCGTCCCTGCGTGAACAATTTTAAAGCTATAAGCGAAATTCCCTCCCGCTACCAGCCTAGGTGGCGGCGCCGGACCTGGCGCGGCGGTCGGTATTCATTCGTCTTACGTGCACGGTGCAGTGCGGATCGTAGCTCTCTCGATTTCTTCGTCGTAGATCGATGAAGCCATTTTGTTTATTCTCTACTCATTTTGGATATTACTATGTAACATACGGTGTTCTACAGCTAGGTAGAACACAAGGAACAATATGTAAGTATTGTATAATTTTTATTTTTAGAGAAATATTTTTTTTTGGTATTTAAATAACGGAATATTAGAATTAGATGAAGAAAACAATAAGAATATATATATCGGACTGTTGTACTCTCAGTGAGACAAAGTTCGTACGTGTAAAGAATGTCCTTCTCCTTGTGAGAGAAATTCTCATTTGTATAAGGTTCTATATCTCGCAGTCAAGAGAATATTATAAATGCCAAAGTGTTGCATCTCCGAGTGAGTCAAATTTCGAACTTTTAGAAGATGGCCATACGAGAGAGAGATTCCTTTAAGTCAATATTGATATCCCACTATCGAGAGATAAATTACAGGTATCACAGGTAAGTATCTTATAATATTTATTTTCAGGTAATTAAATAATGGAGGGAAATAACTGAAGTGGAAGCAAATCTCTAAATGTAGAAATTAGAGGCAAGGAGACAATGGAAGTAGACAAATGGAGAAAGCAATAAGAATATCGTATATATCGAACTGTTGTGCTACCAGTGAGACAAAGTTTCCTATTTAGAGAATGCCCTTCTCCTCGTGAGTGGGATTCCTATTATATGAGGTTAGAAATCTGGCTATCAACATATTATAAATATCGAACTGTTGTTTTCCCAGTGACGCAAAGTTTCCTATTTATAGAGAATGCCCTTCTCCTCGTGAAAGGGATTCCTATTGTATGAGGTTCTAAATCTCTCTATCAAGAGAATATTATAAATACTGAAGTTGTGCCGAAGTGTTGTATCACCCAGGGAGTCAAATTTCTATTTTTCTCTGAATGGCTGTCTCCGTGTGAGGGATTCCTTTTATAAGTCATTGTTGATATCCCCTATCGAGATATTAATTACATCTGTACGTATTACCGGTGAGTGGCCTTTATAATACTTATTTTTAGGAAATTAAATAATGGATGGAAATAATTAAAGTAAAAGCAAATTTCGAAATATGGAAATTAGAGGCAAGGAGGAAACAATGGAATTAGACAAAAGAAAAAGGAGAATAACATATATATATATATCGAACTGTTGTCCTCTTCGTGAGACAAAGTTTCGTACTTACAGAGAATGCCCTTCTCTTCGTGAGAGGGATTCCTATTATATGAGATTCTAGATCTCGCAATCAACAGAGTACTATAAATGCCGAAGTGTTTTATCTCCCAGCAATGAAATAAGGTATGAAACAAAATTTTGTACTTTTAGAAAATGCCTATCTCTGAATGGATTTCCTTTTTTTTATGAGATTTTAGATCTCACTCTCAAGAGAATATTATTTATATATTTAGGGGGTGCCAAATATTTGTATCTCCCAGTGAGATGTAAAATTTCGTATTTTTAGAGAATGCCCATCTCCGTGTGGGAGGGATTTATTTTATACATTATCGATAGCCTTGTCGAAAAATTAATTACACGTATTACATGTAAGTCTTTAGAATATTTTATTTTTAGACGAATATTGGATGGAAACAAATAGAAGTACATCCCGAAATGTGGGGATTAGAGGAAAGGAGAAAACAAAGGGATGAGGAATATTGTATAAACACGGACTGTTCTTCTCCCAGTGTTCTTTTCATAGCGAGACAAAGGTTAGTACTTTTAGATAATCCTCTACTCCGTGTGTGAGGGATTCCTTTTTAAGATATTTTTTTTTTTTTATTTGATAAATAATATTATAATAACCGAAGTGTTGTTGTCTCAATGATACAAAATTTTTTAATTTTAGTGAATGCCCTTCTCCGTGTGAAAGGAATTCCTTTATAAATGATTTGCCTTTTGTATCGTAGAAGTAGATTTCACAAAAGAATTTCAAGTGATAAATCTAAAAAAAAAAAAAAAAAAAAAAAAACGATATATTTCAACAGGAAAACTCCTCCACACATTATATTTATAAGGCTGTATGTTCAAAAAGCAGGACAGTCGTTATTTAAGTGCCTCTATCTCATAACAGATCGAACACAAGGTCAGCAAATAGGAAGAGGAAAATAACCAAATCTAGCGATTTGTGCAGTTTGTTGGGGAAGGGCAATCCAAAAAGACTACAGAACATTCGACTCCTCGATGATGATACATTCTTCTTCGGGAGACGAATTCAGTCTTAGCTAATGATCTGGCTTCAGCACAGAACAAGGCCCAACTTTTATATCTGAGAAAATATTTAACTCCCTAATTTACCAAGGAGCCATGGCATGTCGCCTATCATCTCCTGTGTCATAATTGTTAAGATGAAGTCCAGCATATTTTCGAAATCAAACTCTTAAAAAAAAATATCTGGGTTATAAAATTTAACAATAGTCGTCGTAGACTCAATATTCTTTTAAAAGAAGAGAAAAATATTCATAACATATCATGGAACAAATATGGACGGTTGTTATAGATACCGGACGCATAGTCCTAATGTGGTTGACGGTATCTTGTACAAAAGGTATCAACTATTTTTCTCTCTGAAGGATTTTCAAATGAAAATCACGAGGAAGAAGGACCTCTGGATAAATTTACGTTTGAACGCTTAGAGGAAAAGATACAAACAACGGAATGTATCCAGATATTTGTGACAGATATTCGAATATGTCTTTACCTTCTTTCTTTGAAAAAGAAGGGGGGTGATACATGAGGCACGAGCGGCCAATTCATTAGATGCCCTCCAGTTTGCTGCCTTGGCAGCCTCCTACCATAAAATAGGCGACAACCAACTTAACGTTGACCTCCAAGTCATTAAAAGTAATCAACTTAGCTGACCAGCTAATAATAATAACTCAAATATGTATATATTAATAAATAGCTAATATCCTAGATTTTCATAGCTAATAGTTAATATATAATATATGTATATATATATATATATATATATATATATTAAAAAAAAAAAAAAAAAAAAAAAAAAACATTTTTTTTTTATTTTTTTTCTATTTTGGCTAAAGAAATTTCTCTATTTTGGCTAAAGCTATTCTAATGGAAATGTAAGTTTTATTCTAAATCTTAAGAAACACGTAACTGTGTCTCATTTCAAAAGGAGGTCCTTATTATAACGGCTGTTAAATGCTAATTTGTTTATGTAAATCTTTGACTTTCATATGTTGGAATAGGAATACTCACCATCTACATTTAGAGTTTATATTTACCCATTTCGGTCTATAAAAGCAGTGTTGTGTTTTGGCCAATACTTTATACATTTTGACAAAGTGACAGATTTTGTGCAAATTATCGAAACAAAAGTTAGTTTTTTTCTTAACATCTGTAGTATATAATATTATATATTTTCTCCTCTACAATACACTTTCGAAAGAGATGATTATAATAACATTAATGTAAACTTTCGCAAACTCTTTTTTTTCAGAATTTTTTTTTCTTAAATATATCTGGATGGTTTCTCGTTGAAAGAGGCTTTTGTAAGATTGGATGTGTCTAAGGTTTACTGCATTAAAATTTTACCATAAATGTTCTCTAACAGTTCTACTTTCTTATCTAGAAATTTCTGAAAAGACTAGACATATCACTAAATCATAAAGTAGAAATAGTTTTCTTGCAGTTTTACGTATATAAATAGATTATATAATTCTTGCCGTGAACTGCTATGAGGTCAATAAATCATATATTTGTTTCACGTTTAACCTTAGTTACCAGAGACAGATGTCAGTTTGTTTTTAGTCAGTATATAATTATATATGCATATCATAGTTACTGAAAATTATCAACAAAAAAAAAAATAAATAAATAAATAATACAAAATAATAATAAAACTTGGTATAAAAATTGACACAGATCAATATCTGTGTCTACTTTATATCAATGTCCACAATATCCATACCAATGTATGGATCGAAACCTAATTTATATGATGACTCTGGTTTAATTCATCGACGTAATTAAAGCATTTTGGAAAATAAATTATTGAGAATCTTAACTTCTTACTACCAAAGTCTAACATTCAAATGTTATCTAATATTAATGGCTTAAAAAGTAAGGCCTTTTAAATATTAAACAATGGGTTAGAAACACCTTAAAAATATATATATCGGTTAAACCTCACTATAGTCGAGTGAGTTATCCACGCAGTTCTACATTGAGACAGGGATTTTTATCGACACGATGAGTTAACTGGTTTATAAAGTATAATTGAACAATTTTGGCAGAATCCTTTATGGAAGTGCCATCTTATGGGTTTCTGTCTCTGCTTAGTATGCATATATGTATATATGTTAAATTGTCACAATTTAATAAATCCATGTATTGATGGCCGTTAAATTGGTTTCATCTTGGTTGCATTCAATAAACATATTTATAATCTCAGCTATTTTTGTCTCAAAAAAAAAAAAAATTAAAATCGCATTCATTAATTTGCAACCATCAGTTCTTTAAACATCTACGTATAGAAAATCAAGATAATACATTCGAACTGGACGCGACCATGATCAACGGTCTTGCCTGAAGTGAGCTCGGGGGAGGAGGCCCGAGTCCGAATGCCATTCTTCCCACCCTTCCAGTTTTGCCCCATGGTCGCTTGAATTAATGAATAAATCTTCGAAAAATGAATACCGACCGCCGCGCCAGGTCCGGCGCCGCCACCTAGGCTGGTAGCGGGAGGGAATTTCGCTTATAGCTTTAAAATTGTGCACGCAGGGACAGTACTACGTATAGAAAAATCAAGATAATACATTCGGACTGAACGCCTCATATAATTACGATCGAACCTCACTTCAGGTAAGTTCGTTTGATCGTATAATAAAGCATATAAAATATATATTACATGAAAAATCCTGAGAAAAAGACGTTTCTGCAGTACTAGGTACATGTCCCATGTATATTAAAAAATAAGTAGTAAATAAACATTATTTCCATGTTTTTAGATGCAAGAAAATTTTGTTATATGTTTATGATCGGCGATTTTATTGAAAATGGAAACAATTTACAGCAAGGTAAGATCATTTTTAACTATAGCCAATATTAGTTATCTCCAGAATGTGCGATTTATTGTCAATAATACAATAAATCTGTCTGATACAATCTGATTGTTATCCGATTAAAAGTCTTTACTTCTTTTTGATTCATAAACCAGGTCTCTTTTGGGAATAATGGGGCTTTTTTAATTAGTATATTTATATTATTTTATAATTTATATTGATATTTTTACATTGTTAATTTTAGTATAAAAATGTGCTTTTTCTTGTTTTCAGGTTTGGTTTGTTATGGTATAAGGCTCCCGTTTTCATGTTCCTGCCCCCGTTTTCTGTTTCTGATGGCTGTGAATACGTATTTATTTACAAATTACTGTAAGTCATGCTTATACCTTACTAATTTACGTTAGAACTGCATATAATTAAGTAATTGATATAGAAATCATTCAATTGTTTATTTTTTATATTTATTTAGCCACGTTGTCTCACACATTTCAAATAAATATGTTTGAATAAATTTCTTTTTATTTTGTTTTATTTATGATAAGAAAAGAGCAAAATACATCTAAAATGAAAGAAGTGCCCGCCATTGAATAACCGGAAACGGAATAAAAATGAAGCCATCATGTCAACCTGTCAATTGAAAATTAGTTCTCCAGACAACGAAGGCTTTCGGTGATGTATCGTGTTTCCACGATTAACACAGAGTTGACACTTCTTCTAGTTAATTATTTTATGGGTACAGGGTCATATGTATGGGAACGGTTGATTATTAGATAAAATATAAGATGTACCGCAAAAAGTTAAATATAAAAGTCATAGGTTTTTTAAATACCCATTAGCGGACAATCAATTTAAGTATACAGGGTCGATCATAAAGTCGTGGCACATCAAAGTTTAATTTTTTTAAAGTTTGGAACCCCTGTATATTATTGGCATATTTCCGTTCTAGTCATGGCCGGAACAGCGATTTTTAATAACAGGTACAAGTTGTTCCAGTTGCAAAAGATACCTGTTCCAAAAAACCTGTTCCAGTTCCAAACTGTTCCAAAACGAAAATTAATACCGTACTTGCGTCATTCTGATTCGAAGCTGCTATTTTTTCTTTTAAATTGATATAAAAGAATATTTTTTGCTTAAATAATGAGAACTGCTGGGGATTTTTCTGTTTTCTCTAAATTTAATCTACTGTCTATGTTGCTATATTACCGAGATATAATGTTTTTTAACTAAAAATTAAAAAGACTATCAAATTTTCGAAAATATAAACTTTCAAAATATTTTTTTTTTAAAAAGAAAAAAACTCACGAGAATCGAAATATATAACCCTGTAATATGTGCACTTATTTAAGACCCACCCTGTATAAGCACTAATGAATAAATATAGATTTATAATTTTGTGATATAGGTACTTAAAAAGTAAATTCTTGGAAGAGTTATAAAAAATCCTTTGCCTCGGGTATAGATACTGACTTCGGACTGTTTTCCATATAGTGTAGAGGGTGTATTAAAGATAATAGTGTTATGTAGCATCAGTTATAAACTTAACATTATATATAAAATCAAACTTCAATGTCACTACCAGATGATCCAATCTTGTATTTAACCATAGAACAGAAATAAAGTATACCTAATATGGTTTCTTCTTATAGTTCTGGAGGAACATAAAATAGAAGAAACCACTTTGTACTTATTTTAAACCGGAAAAACACAGAACAAATCTTAAAACAATGAACTAAAATCAGGTTTCCCGGAAAATGTTTTACACTTTCAACTAGCATTTACACTTCGACTTGATCGGTCCATAGTCTAGATGGAAAAAGTCCCCAATCTGCTGGCCTTTTTCCCAAATACTTCTGATATGTCCCTCCGTAGTATTGAAACGTAGTAACGTTGGTGCAATATCGTTTGGGATCGAGGACGTGACTGGACTTTTACAGTAAGGACGCAGAGGACGTCGCTGCCTGCATTTCCACTAGATGCAAAAGCTGCAGAGCGAATGTCACGGTCATAAAGACAGCGAGAAAACTTTCGGAAATTTAGAAGCATGACTTGAATTAAAATCGCAAAGAATTAAGTAGGATAGTTACGGTAAAGTTAATAACTATCCCCCACGTCAAGGTTACTGAAAAGGGGATTTACTAGTTGAAAGCTTGTGACGAAGATTTATTATTACTCGAACACTGTCAATGTAAAATCCCCGTGACCTTATCGATCTATTGTGAGTCCTTACTTCAGTTATAACTTATCATACAGTCCCAGGGCTATGACCAGAGATATACAAGATACTCCATAAAAAGTATCTGAAAAATACAAGTTACAAGATACTTCTAAGCAAAGTATTTGAGATATCAGTTACAAAATACTTTTGAAAAAGGTATTTGCAATACTAGATATCGAATATGTATTTTCTAAATATTTTTATAAAAATAAAATACTTTTTGAAAGAAAATATTTTATTTTTATTTTTAAAATTATTTAGCTCTTATTACATTAATAATAACTATGGACAAGAATCGTGACAACTCGAGCGAAAATTAGCTCGAGTACTCGATTATTGAAATAACCGACATCGCTCGATTATGAACGAGCGATTCAAGTGACAAGTACCAACGGACGAACTCAAGCGATCTTAGAATGAAATAAATTTAAATCCGATTTTAATGTGACATACTCGATAAAAAGCCGAGCGAATTTTCTTCATACATTGCAGGTAGCAAATTTATACGAAGCCGTATATATATTTATCCGCTGCGTATCTGAGGGACAAAAATTTACGATCTACATCGACAATGCTTTGAATTAAACTAAATCAAGCGATCAAGCGAATCGCTCGCTGCTTGCTACTTGCCTGGCGCTTGGCGTTAACGAGTATTTACAACAAGCGACAGGCGAAAAACTGTATTTTTAAATATCAGTGATATTTCGCTCGAGCGATAACTCGGTTATTGCAATCGCTTGAAACTCGAGTACTCGATTATTGAAATTAATCGGTTTTTCCCATCACTATTTGCGACCTTATGCCGGGTCCAGACTAAGCAGACGAAACAACGACAAGACAGAAACATTCATGTTTTACCACAAAATTGCGACAAATTCAATACATTTCCGCGACATTTTTGTTTCATTTTTGTTTTGTTTCAAAATTCGGAGACTTTTCTGCTAATGTTCCGTCTCGAGTCGGTAAAGATCAAAGTATCTAAGTGTTTTGTTCGTATAAAATCCTTAAGTGACTGACACTGATTAATCACGATCCTGCTCAAACCACTCAACGTAAGAAGCGCTTCCAATTTAGCATGCTGGTGGTTGATTTTTAGGATGTAGAGAGGTTCGATAAGAAGGGATTTTTTCGAAATTCCAGTCAAGAGGGTGAAACCACCCCTCAAATATTACAATATTTTTTATTTAAAAACGGTCAAGTTTCCGAAAACGCTTAAACACGTATATTTTATTTAGTTTTTACATATTTTAAGATTTTAAAAATGTATACAGGTGTTTTCGAACAATCTGGTCATTGATTAATCATGCCAATCCTGCTTTTAAAGCAAGACGCAAAAATCTGATTTCGAAAACAGATTGACTTTAGGGTGTAGAGTGTAGAGGTTCGATAAGAAGGATTTTTCGAAACTCGAATTCTAAGGGGGTGAAACTATCCCCTCAAATATTAAAATAAAAAATATTTTATTTAAAAACCGGTGAGTTTTTCGAAAACTCTTAAACGCGTATATTTTATTTTGTTGTTTTACATATTTTAAGATTTTTTATAAATTTATAGGTGTTTCAAAAATATGACAATTGAGTAATTACGATTCAGCTTAAACTGCTCGACGTAAAAAACTTATTTCTGGCAAACGGATTGACTGTGGGTGTAGAGGTTCGATAAAGGGTTTCTCGAATCTCAAATTCCAAGAGGGTGAAAGGCCCTCAAATATTACAATATTTGTTATTTAAAACGGTTAGTTTTTCGGGAAAATGCTTGGACAAGCATAATTTATTTGTTTTTTTTACATATTTTGAAATTTTTTAAAAAATCATACAGGGTGTTCCAAAGAGTTGGGTAATTTCTTAACCATGATTCTGCTTAAACTGCTTGATATTAAAAGCTTATTTTTGGCAAACGGATTTTTCGAAAATCAAATTCCAACGAGATGAAACTACCCATCAAAGATTACCAAGTTATATAATAATATCGCCATATTGTTCTTTTATCATGCTGCATATGCTGATATAAATGTGAGAAGTGTGTGTAATTTTATCCAGTTTGTATGTTAATGGAAATTCTTGCTTTGCTTTATCATATCACCATTACAAATTATTAATTCGACGCGCACGAAGTCGCTGGTACACGCTAGTGATTAATAAAACTCATTCGCAACAACTAAACTTTTGACTTTGTTGTACTTTTGTCCTTGCGTTGTGGACCATTTGTCTCAAGTTTGTCTTGTTTTTGTCTCAAAATCGTGTTTACTTTTTGCCGCCTTGGTCTGGACCCGGCATTAGACTAAGCTTGCAACAGAGGAATTAGAGTCCTCTAAAAACACGTAATAAGATTGGTCTTTTGTCATTCTTTTTACGTATTCCCCATTGTTGTTTAAAGTGTCCAATTTTTCTTTTTCATACCGATTAATTTTACGAGTTTCAGTCAGGACAAATTTTTTGACATGTTCTTTAAATGATTTTGGCACTCATTTCATTTTAGAGAAATTTAGAGAATGAAATGGGGGTGCTTTTCTTTAATTCATTCATTAATACTAGATATATACAGAAGAATGAAAATGTTGTTATTTTTAGAGATTTTATTTTGTTCTATTTTAGGCTTAATGTTAATAAAACTTAATTAAATAATTAATACCATTTTTTTTATTCATCTACGGATATTTTATCACACCTAATACGGAGATTATATTTGATCCATATATGATTGAATATCGTAAAGTAAAAAATATGCATAAAGGGAAATTAAAACAACTTTGGGTGCACATCAACAATGACACAATGCGTCGCGTCGTCTTGTGGAGTTTGCTGGTGGTCGTATTATGATGTGCTACCAAAGTTATTTTAAAAAATACTAAGATACTAAATAAATGGACTTTACATTGCACAAGTACCACATTTTAGATATTTAGGAAGCTGGCTAAATAGTGAAAATACATGTGACGAAGAAGTAAAAGCAAGAATTGAAATGGCACGTAGAACATTCAAATAATGGAAACCACGCTCACTAATAGAAACCTGCCACTGCAAACCCGATTACGAACACTACGTTGTTACATATGGTCCACTCTTCTCCACGGATGCGAGACATGGACGCTAAAAGTCGAGAATATAAATAAAATAGAAGCCTTTGAAATGTGGTGCTACCGGGGAATCCTTAAGATTTCTTGGCCCGAACATTCTTGGACAGCTAG
Source organism: Sitophilus oryzae (assembly GCF_002938485.1). Classification (NCBI taxonomy): domain Eukaryota; kingdom Metazoa; phylum Arthropoda; class Insecta; order Coleoptera; family Curculionidae; genus Sitophilus; species Sitophilus oryzae. The sequence continues at coordinate 17,082 of NW_022145864.1, read as the reverse complement.
ACAAAGATCGGGAACTGCTAACCACCATCAAGGCCAGAAAGGTTAGCTACTTCGGACAGATAATGCTTGGTACCAAATATTATATTCCTCGTTTGATCATTCAAGGAAAATTCGAAGGTAGAAGATGGGTAGGTCGAACGAAACTGTCATGGCTCAGAAATATACGGAACTGGACCGGTTTGGGGGTGGAGAGGCTGTTTCATGCAGCAGAAGATAGAGAACTCTTCAACGAAATAGTCATGGAGATCGCCAACGCCTGAAGACAGGCACGGCACCGCAATATAAGATACAAGGTATTTCAAATATAAGATGAAAATACGTATTTGGTATCTTATATCTGTATATCAATTACTTGTACCTGAAATAAGTTACATCTCTGGCTATGACAAACAGCAGTACCTGAGATGGTTTTACAGAGGTTGTACATGATCTGCATTCGCCGTTGTTTTTTAACTTCAAACTACTGAGGTGTTCATTCATCATCGTATCGTCGGACAACATAGGTGTATGAAAATCAAGCTTAAGATTGCTATAATCTACGTTTACATCTACTTCACTGTTGTGTCAAAGCGGTGTGTTTTAAAATTTATTAAAAAAAATACAGTAACTTAAGATCAACTTCGATCAGAAGTTACACAATGTTTTGTTTTAATAAGTATTCGGTCTAACCGAATCGTAACCTTAAGAATGAAAACGTTCTAAGACATTTCGTATGCTTACTTTACATTATTCGTCCATTAGCTAAACTTTGCGAACCTCAAATCCAATCCCTTGGGAAAATCCACCCCTCTATAGCTCTAAACGAGCACCGTTAAAACCTTGGAAATTATTGGTGGCTAGGGATGGCAACAATATATCGATATATCGATTATATCGATATAATTGTATCAAAATGTTATTTAGATTTATGAATAAATAATATCGAAAGAAACTGTTAATACCGGGTGCGTCTCGAAAGTGGTCCACCCGTATAACTTTTTTATATTTTCAGATAAAAAAAAACGAGATTTGGTATATCAGTATATAACATAAATTATGACTGATTCACTTATTCAAATGTTTTCGGTCACTTCCTGTTTCACCGGAAATGACAACAACTTTTGATTTTTTTAATGGCACCCTCGGTATATTTCTACTTTATCCGATAGAAAATGACACTCTGAATAGAATCACATATCACATGTCAACTTTGACATTTACTACTACTGATTTTCTACAAATTAAGTACTTAGTAAGATATTTTACGTGTGCTACTTTTATTGTCAATGCAATCCAATATAATGCATTTTTTTCAGGAACATTCCGTTGGTTAGCGCCTTTTTTTTAGCGATGTATGTTATTTTTTACTTTCTGTTCTACAAACAAAAGATTGCATACTGCATCCATTCGCCTGCGCAGAGCCGTCTGGTTGGTGGCCAACATGTAAGGTCAACAAGTGCAAACATGTTCAGGGCTGGCAGATCTCGACAAATAAAACATATTTTCTCTTTACCGGTTTTCAAATAAGTCCAAAATAACGGAGTTATTAATAAAAAAAATTGGGAGCCACCGGATTTTTTCTGTATCTGCATCTTTTTTAATGCCGTAACCATGATAATATCAGAGATTAACAAATTATACCTTGGGAAAATTTTCAGTGAACAGGCAGTTCTAAAAAGTTTTCTAAAATATTCAGGAAAATTTAAGAGAAAACGGCACAATTTTCAACACCTTTTTTGGCAAAAAAAGCCTCTCATAGACGTGTTCCTGAGGCCGAAATAAGCGTCTACTCGGGCACTCAACAATGTTGCCAATCCAAGATCTTAATTTTCACGATTTTCACTACATTTTATTCAAAATGAATATTTGTCAATCATCTTGAAATATTTTTACAATTTTTTTTAATTCAAATATATCTGAATATCGAAATATTGAAAATCATGAAATTATGTGACAACAAGAGGCAACATTGTTGGGTGCCCGATTAGATTAGTGGAACGTAGACGCTAGTTATATATACCTTAAAATATTTGTACTTATTTAAGACTTACCCTGTATAACTACTGGTTATAACCGGCACTCTCGAAATATTAAGTTTCGGTAGTACCGATATAACTTGTTTTAATTAGAAAAATGCGGACTTTATTTTAGTTTATGCTTTAATTTTATTAGTATCCGAAGTAAAGAAATAAAAATATCGATTTGTCCGGATGATCACAGATCCTGAACTACTGAACCGTCTGATTTGGCGCCGGCGTCGTATCCGAATTAGACAAGTTCTACTGTATAACGATACATTTTTTTAGAATTTTGCCATCCCTACTCGTGGCCCTGTCAAGCGACCCAATTTTAAAGGTTAGGGGTTACGGGGTCGGCCGGAGCGATGGCCCTGGAAGCTCCAGCTGGACCAGCTGGAACGGAATTGAAGAAAAAGACTCGCAGAAATCGGGTTAAACAGGATGCGCTTATGCTAATATATTCCGCAAACACCGAACGAAGGACACAGAAAATTATTTAATCAAAATTTATGGAAATATAAATGGTTCAATTGAATGTGAAATAGAATTAAAAGACTACTTCTTTTATCAGCTTTTTCAGAATTTTAATTTTTGCTATCTTCAACTATTAATTGAGATAAAATTTTGCAAACACATACAATAACTGGTCGGAGAATAAAGGTCCAGAAACACATATTCGGGCTGTATCTGTGAGAATAAAAGCCTAACAGAATAAATTCGCAAGTTTTCTGTGTTTTACGGTCAGATCAATAAAAAATACTGGAATATTGAAATTAAAAAAAAAAACAGCCAGGTGAAATTGATAGTCTCTAGAAAGTGTCGTTTCTTCTTAATTTTGGTTCTAAATTATTTATTATTATTAAGTTAATAGAAGGTGCGCTTATGTATCCGTTCAAGCTGTGGGAACTTGGTATAAAGCCGCATACAGACCTGAACCAAAGCCTGAACGTTGCGCCGAACAACAAATGGAACAACAAACCGAACGGCAAATGAAACGCTAGTTTGGACGGGCTACGCACGTGTTTTGGTTTGGTTTGATTGTTCTGTTCGCATTTACGTTCTCGTTCGCTTCGCTGTCTATCCATCTGTTGTCGGTTTTTAGTCTGCCATCAAAGGAAATGCGTACGAATGCGTTTGCAAGTTTGGACGGGAATAAAAACAAAACGGCGAAAGCAAGATGGGCTTATTTAATACAACTATTTTGAATTTCGCTAAACATAATGCAGTGATCGGAAGAGAAATGTTTTCATTCAATTAGATTATACCAAAAATACCAATTACTGTGGCAAGCTAAAACTGCTAAAATGTTTTCTTTGGGTGTATAAATGTATTTTCCATTATCCTCTTGATTTTCTCGCCTTTTTGTTGATTCACGCATAATGTATGAAGATATATGCTGCTGCAGTATTTATATTTGAAACATTACTGGGAATGCAAAATATGTTTCGTTTGCTGTTCGATTCACTAAAAATAAGTTTTTAATTTTTCGTCTTCATTTGCCATTCCGTTTGTTGTTCGCTGCAACATTCAGGTCTGTACGAAGCTTAAGATGACTCAGGAATATCGGAAGGCATAGGATCTGGAATAGTAAGGCTAGAAGCTGTTTACAATAATAACGTATGTATAATACCTTCTTTCCCAACTGGCAAAGGAGTACGACAAAGAGACGTGATATCCCCAAAGCTGTTTACAGCAACGTTAGAAGAAATCTTCCGTCAACTGGACTGGACCAACAAAGGATTAGAAATAGAGAGATGGAGAATAATATTTGATCGCTGATGACATAATTCTAATTGCCTAGGTCTTAAAAATCGGTAAAAAAACTTTTAAGTTAAACGGTTTTATCTTATGTGCACTGAAAACTAGAAAATAATAATAACAATTAGGTATTTTGAACTTCTAGTTCTGAAATATTTTAGTATTAGGCAAAATAGCTTTTAGGCATATTAGACTAAAATAAAAACGTGGGGGCCCTCTGAAATACTACCTATGGCAAAGCATATATTTATACTTTGGTAGATCATGAGCGTTCGCTGGTGAAGCCGCCACGGCTGGTTATTGATTGTCAAAATCTCCAGTTACGATTATAGTAAGTCGATGCAATCCACACTTAGTATAGAAGAAAGTATTACAGCAATAGTTAATGGGCCCCACGTTTTTATTTTAGTCTAATATGCCTAAAAGCTATTCTGCCTACTAAAATATTTCTGAACTAGAAGTTCAAAATACCTAATTGTTATTATTATTTTCTAGTTTTCAGTGCACATAAGATAAAACCGTTTAACTTAAAAGTTTTTACCGATTTTTGGCTTTTCTAATTTTTAGTATTTAACGGAAATGCCTACCAAATATTCCTCATTCTATTTAATTCATTTAGTGCATCATTATTACATGGTTTTTACCTGATAATTTATTACAATCTGACGCTCAGGTGTTTCTGACGCTAACAACTCTTCTCTGTCTGTCGCGTTCTGATGCTAGCCCTAGACTCATGACGCTCAGGTGTTTCTGACGCTAACAACTCTCCTTGTCTTTCTCGTTGTGATGCCAGCCTCAGACTCATGACGCTCAGGTGTTTCTGCCGCTAACAACTCTCTCTGTCTGTCACGTTGTGATGCTAGCTGGACTCATGACGCTCAGGTGTTTCTGACTCTACCAGCTGCCTTTGTCTCTCACGTTGTGCTATTAACCTGGCATCATGTTGCTCAGGTGTTTCTGTTGCTAACCGTTCTCTTCGTTTCTGTAGTCGACTATAAGTTTCATTTTCACTTTCTTTTGCACGTTTCGTTCTATACTTTTCTTTCGCCTTTTCGAGCCTTCTTTTTCGTTGTGTAGCAGTTTCGTTTTTATTTTTGTTTGTGTTTTTATTTATTGTTTCCATGTTGTTCCCACGAGTAATGGACATTTTAACGGTCGACCCCAGAGGTCCAGTAGAGGGGCAAAGCTATAATATACAACAAGAGGCGCCCAATCTTGAGGGGAAACGCTTGCGACATTACATTTTTAGCCACCCTAATGCCATACAGTCCTCAGCACATTTTAACCTATTACCTTAACTTGGGTGGTAAAGCTACCGCTAACTACGTAGATACATCTAATCACCTATTTTTTTTATCTGTCCTTCTAACGTCACACAATCTTGGACACAACTGTTCTGGACACGACTGCTCATGCCCTCACCTAATACGCCATTTTGTAACGACGTCCATCTTGGATTTTAAATTTTGTCATAATCACAGTATTCTACTTGTGTAGCCCTTTCATTTGATACCCATATTGAGGGGGTTGTGGAAAAATATGAAATCCGCCATTTTGTATCGGCGGCCATCTTAGATTTACAATGTTATTGATATTACTATATTGTATTGTCATCGGAACTAAAGGTGTGTACCAAATTTCAGATCAATCTGACAACAGGAAGGTACCTAAATTTCAATTTCTAATTTTGACCCAAATAAACAAACAAATAAATAAATACCGTACGGGTCGAGCTAAATAAAACCGTTTAAAAAGTAATACACAGCTCGGGATCTCTACTACCAGAAATCAACAGAAGAATTAAGTTGGCATGGAGTACTTATAGAAGAAACTCAATCATATGCAAATCTAGAATGCCACATTATCTAAAGAAGAAAACATTCGACCAATGTGTACTACCAGTCATAACCTATGCATGCGAAACCTCGACACTTAAAACGGACATCATAAGGAAACTGCAGGTCGCACAACGCTCAATGGAACGAAATATGCTGGGAATAACCAAGAGAGACCGTAAAAGAATAGAGTGGATACGACAAAGAACCCAGGTAATAGATATCATCGACAGAGTCAAATCCCTCAAATGGCAATGGACAGGATATCTGGCAAGACGAACGGACAACAGATGGACCATAAAAATTATAACATGGTACCCACGAGGAATTAAGAGACCTAGAAGAAGACCAAACTTGAGATGGGACCGTGATATTAGGAAATTAGCAGGGATAGCTTGGGCCCGCATCGCCAACAATGGACAACAATGGGCCCAACTACCAAGAGAGTATGTGAGATAGGCTACACCATAACTGGAAATAACTTGAATAAGCTGAATATGATAATAAATGATAATAATACCTTTAAAAAAGTGCACAGATTTAGCTACAGAAATACAAAGACTTTGGAAGCAGAGAGAAGTAGTCGTTATTCCCTTTATCATTTCTACTACCGGGATCACTCCACACACAATCAACACACATCTCAAGCAACTCGGTCTAAACTCCACCATACACGCAAATGTTCAAAAATCGGTCATCCTAAAAACATGTAATATAGTTCGATCATTCCTAAATTCAAGCAATAGACTCTGAAGCGACTTGGTACAACCTGTCACTTCAGAACAAACAACCACTTTGACAAGTGAGAAGAAAGAAGAAAAATAATATCATCCAAATATATTATATAAAAATTTACGTAAAATATACGTATTCAAAGCCCTACGAAATTTATTGGCTAAATTGCATAATAAACTTGCCAAAATTTGTCCGACGATTCGATGAAATTAACATGGTACATGTTATAAAATAAACTACGACCGCCATTGGGGCGCATTTTAAATTAAATCGATGCGAAAGCCGAAACGCCTTTCAGTAATGAGTTTTCCAGAAAATATATTGCAACACGATCATTTTCTCGTTAGGCGGAAAGATATGTTTTTTTATTTTACTGAAATCGTAAATACCAGATCTTTTGAAATAAAATATCAGGTCTTAAAAATTTGGTTATTAAAATTTGTTTCAGAGTCTATTACGCTGTACTTTCGCGTCGCTCTCAGGGGTCGGGTAAAGCGGGTGTGTGGCTAAAGGAAATATATATTATATTTCAGAAATCTGCCTAAGGCTTAGCCCGATCCTGTCGTGTTAAGCCACATCCAAAATTCCAAACACACATGCTTTGATTAAGGCTCGAATTAAGGTTTGCAGAGCTTCAGCATTTGCCATAAAATAGCGAGCAAATTTGTTACAAAACCATATAAATTATATATCACTGTAATCACAAAAGCTCAATCTATCTCCGCATTGTAAGGGAATTTTAAATTATGTTTTTATTTTCGAGAAAATTTTGTCCAAACATTAGGAATATTTTGTTGATTTTTGACCATCAAAATCTTAAAAATAAAGAAGTTGTCTGAAAATGTGCTACAATATGGATATAGTATAATCCTTTATCTTTAATTTCCTTCTTCATTTGTGTGTAAAAATATCTAGCCAGTTTTACATAAAACGTTAAATGCAGAACGCTTATTTTGCTACTTTTTTCGACTAGTGAAATGGACTCTTAAGTATAGGAAAAGAAAGAATAAAAGATAAAGGAAAAGAACAAATTAAAATATAAAATTTTAAAAAATCTTTTATGAATATTCTCTCTTAAAGCTTCGTCTACCTAATAATATTTTACCTTAGGTTTTGCCCGTCAGCTAAAATGAAAGACCGTCTAGCGCAGGGGTTTCCATTTTTTTTTCTCGTAGACAACTTTCAAAATTTTCGTCAAAATTAATGAATGTAAAGATAGTATTAACAGAGATAATGGTCCAATTCCTTCCAGTTCTCTGTTCCTATTACTACTACTACTGCCATTACTCGCTGACGAGTATTTGACACGCATCAGAAGATGGTTGCGCAAGGCGTTTCCTTTCATGAGCTTTTATGTGACTGAGAAGAACTCTGGGCATTCAAAACCTCATTGACCTCATAGCTTTGTTGCCTCCTGACCTTTTGGTTGTCGTTGTTAACTGAGTTTACAATTCTTCTCCAGTGCGTTCTATTGTGCGTTGCTTCCTCCCACTGATTCTACATGCTATAAAAAATATTTTTGTACTTTTTGAGTTGTCCATCCGGTTTCCTCTTACTGTCCATAACCTCACCGTAAAGAAGAAATTTCGGTAGGCGGTTTTCTTGCATCCGAATCAACGTTGTCTTCTAGCAAGCCAATAGAATGTGGAGTACCACAAGGCTCAGTACTAGGCCCCATTTTGTTTCTTCTTTTTATTAACGACATTGCTAACATAAACATCAGTGGCAAAATATGTCTTTTTGCGGACGACACTAGCTTCACTTGGAGCAACAAGGACGTCACGGCACTTCATAGGATTATATCAAATGACTTAATCACCACTAAATCTTGGTGCGATTCGAACCTCCTGAGTCTCAACATTTCTAAAACTAAAGCTTTGTCGTATAAAAACTCGCTGCAGCCTTTTGTACTTAACATACATACATACAGCCGTTACTCGCTGACGAGTATTCGACACACATAAAGAAAATGGTCACGCAAGGCGTTTTCTTTCATGAGCTTTTCTGTGACTGAAAAGCCCGATACGTGATGTTATCTGCCTACCGCACTCCGGACATTCAAAAATCTCATTGCTTTGTTGCCTCTTTACTTTTTGGTTGTCGCTGGTTAACTGAGTTTACAATTCTTCTCCGTTGAGTTCTATTGTGCGCCACTTCTTCCCACTCATTCTGCATGTTAATTCCCTTTTAAGTTTTCGTGGAAAATGTCCTTGTACCTTTTCAGTTGTCCACCCGGCCTCCTCTTACCGTCTACAAGCTCACCGTAAAGCAGAGGTTTTGGTATGCGATTTTCTTGCATTCTGCATACGTGACCAGTCTTAAGAGGTATTTTGTAACCATAACTTCAATACTCTAGCAGTTAGTTTTTTCAAGGACCGATACGTTTGAGACATGATGGAACCACCGGATTCTTAAGAGTTGTCTAAGGTGTCTCTGTTGCAACTTGTTTAATGCGTTCATGTATCGGCGGTACGGCACCCAGGTTTCGCTCCCATATAACATGGTGGGGATTATAATTGCTCGGTACACTGCAAGTTTCATTTTTGTACTCAAGTCATGATTGTAGAAAACCTTGTCTTTTAATTTCCAGAATGCTCTTGAGGCGCTACTAATCCTGTGCTGAATTTCAGAGTCAATATTGGCCTTTTCCGAAATCAAACTGCCAAGGTAATTGAATTCCGCCACATATTCGAATAGTTCTTCTCCGATTTTTATAGCATTGTTGTGATCTTCCGGGGGTACTTAACAACACCTCCATTGACGTCGTAAAATCTGTAAAATTCTTAGGGCTTGTTATAGACAATTCTCTGAAATGGGACATGCATATCGAAGCTTTGTCAAAAAAATTGAGCTCTGCCTGTTTTGTATTAAGATCTGTTTCTAAGTAGCTTAACTTGTCAGTGGCTAGAACTGTTTATTATGCACTTTTTGAGTCGCACCTCAGGTATGCCCTTCCATTTTTGGGGTACGTGTTATGCGACTCAATTTGACCGCATTTTCAAGCTCCAGAAGAGAGCTGTTCGATATTCACTAGACTAAACAGCAGAACTCATTGCTGTGACTTTTTTAAAAAAAATTAAAAATATTAACTCTTCCTTTCTTATTTATATTTGAATCCGTTTGCCTAATACGTGCAAGCATGTATCAGCTTCTCAAGAAAGGCCATCTCACACTTATCCACTCAGGAACGCGGAGCAAGATCTTTATCTATCTACCCCACGCTCAGAGTTAGTTAAAGTTCAATATTATACAACTCGAAAAAAAATGCACAATCACCTGCCATTTGAAATCAAATCCATAACATCATTTTCTTCATTTCGTAAAGCATTGAACTCTTATTTACTAGACGAGGCTTTCTACGCCGTAAATGAATTATATTTTGATAATCGAATTTGATCTTGTAAACACTGGTCTAATATTTGCTATTGCTATATTTACCAATGACACCGAAATACATTTATTTTGAGGTCATTGATATCTACTATAAACTAACTAAATCTAACTAAATATTTTTGAATATTATTTTTATTTTTTTTATTCTTTGGCATTGTAAACATTATTCTGTCTGTTCGGATTGCAAGAGAACCGTAGGTAGCTCCTAAAAATGTTAGCCAAAAAAAGACGAAATTTCAAATCCTAAAGCTTCAAAATTATTTTTTAAAGTCTCTATACGACTATTGTTCACCGCAATATAGCCTGTGAAAATCACCGAAAAATATGGATTCATTTTTGCCCTCTTATTTTTTATTGAGTAGTGTATTATCTGGCCATTTTTGTTCTTTACTACTTTACTTTTTGTGAACCTCTTTTTTTTCAAACCAACAACGTAGATCCCTGAATGTCAATTTTTTTTAAGTTACACAGTATATTAAAATCGGATTTAAATCTTCTTTTTGGAATAGATTGTTTTAATATTAAAATAAAGACATAATTTAAATCAGCCGCCTCGTGAATAAATTAAATTAAGCATTTGAATTATACAATCGTAAAAACAAAGATTTGCTCTGTTTTAAATGAAATTTTGTGCGAGATAAGCCCATTCTCCTCCACTTTCTCCCTTTTTCCAGCCGTGTTCCGGCAGCTTGTAATTCCCCGTCTGACGTTTGAATAACTTTATTTCAAAGCTGCGGATTCTCGTAACTGTAAATATTTTCTTTGTTGTGGTTTTGAAGGAGTACAGTTAAGAGTACCCAAGTAGCATTTTCAATGACTTGCGACCACATGTTTACTAAACACAACGTTGGATTAGTTACAAAAAATAGTTAGCTCTCTACCTTGGGTATTAAAATAAATTTAAACGTTTTTATAACGTTGGGCCGACGTTGGACTAGTACTACAGCAAAGTAGAAGCTTCTGCGACGTCGAATAAACGTTGTCTTGTAACCTTTTTTGCTTAAGTGATCTTTAGGTGATTTGGACAACGTAGTTACAACGTTGGATAATATAGAGTTTTCCGACGTCAGTTTCAGGACCTATTCCAACGTTATGCAAACGTCGTCTGTTTTACTAATTCCAACGTTGTTTAGATTTCCTTATTCTTACGTTGGTAGGACGTAGAGTCACTACCTTTTTGCAACTGTATTGAACCATAACCTTAAATCTTAAATTTTCAATTCATTGTTCTGTTCAGTCAGACAGTTCAGTGCTGTTTTTGTTTTTATAAAAAAAAAACTTAATTAAAATGGGACATAAGAAAGGTACATATAAAACTAAATTTAAATATACATCGACATATATTACCGACACTTCCTCGTTTATTTAGATTATAGAGGGCGGCACAAGCTAGACTCTAGAATGACTAAATTAGGCAATCTTGCGACTAGTATACTACCTGTTAAGGCCGAACTGCGACTTTATTAGTCCAGTATGCGACTACTCGAACTACTCCATCTTAATCTCCAAAACAACAAAGTTAAAGCCGCCATGTTGTTAAATAAGAAAATGTTTCGTTCTTAAAATAGCAATTCCTGCTTTTTGAATACATTAACTTGAAATATTTGACCCTAAAAAATACGCGGAAACAATTTTTTCGAATGCGAATAAATTATTCTCATTTTACTAAAAAAAAAATTCAAGAAAATTTTTAAAACTTCTTTAATTTCAAGGCCCATTAGTATTTTTTAAAGTAGAAACAATACATTTATCAATAAAGTTGTTTGCGTTTAACTTTTTACCTTGGGTAACGAGTTACAGAGTCGGTTAAAGTGTTTCAATAATTATGATCTTCAAACATCCTCCACACTTAAATACTTTTGTTTTGTTTTCCTTCACTGCCATCTGACATATGTCTCTAACTAAATTATAAATATAATATTTTTACTATAATTATCCCAATTTAGGATAAAACGCGACTTAGACGCCATATTAGTTTTGTATTTCTGTGAATTAGGATTTTAAACAACGTTGCAGTTTGTACTAAATTAGGCTTCTAGCCAACGTCGGTATCCAACGTTGTTTCGACCCAAAAATTATTCTCCAAACTAGTGCAGACTAGGTTGGCACGAGGTTGTGCCGACGTTGCGCTCCTCGACGTTTGGTCGCGTGACACAACGTTGTCCCGACGTCCAAATGCTGCTTGGGTATGGTATATTACGACAATATTGGACATTATTATTCGATAATCATAAAAAGATGTAGAACGATAAATATTGGAAAATTCGATCTTTTGCAAATCACTTCTACATGGTGTTTCAAAAAACATGTGCTATCTCTCGTGGGGTGATTCTTCACGTAAAAATAAGATTTATTTTTCATATCAACATAGGTCTGATTCTGCTTTGTTTCCTAGCTACAGGGTGTTAAAGTCTTAATAATTTTTCGATTTATTATAATTTTCTTCCAAGTACTTTTAGCGTTTCGAATGAAATTTTGAGGGTAAAAATTACTATAAGTGCGACATATTTTAAGGTTAAAAGAGCGTCGCCATATTCACCATAGACGTGCACATGGTTTATCACTGGAATATTTTTCTAAAAAAAGCATGTACGCCACTGACTTTTTTCTCTTGTTAGCAAAATGGTGTAAGCAGATTAATGCCGATTAAAAGTTGTCTCTTGATATTTTGTCGAGATCGGCCTCCTTGATGAGATAAACGCGATTTTATTAATATGTCTTGATCTAAGTCTAACATCAAAAATATGAAGAAAAATTCCTATAAACATGGATACGGAAATGCATAGTTTTAGAGTTACAGGATGTTAAAAATTTTTAAAATTAGGTTTTTTGTAATTATCTTAAATACCATAATTTGTTTATTTGAAATTGCTGTAGGTTAGACTAATAGTAATAATAACTAATAGTAATACTACTTAATAATAAATTAGGTAAAATCATAGACTTAAAATAAAATATAGACTGAGCATCTCATTCATAAATAGCTGGAACATGCGGTCAGACACTGTCTTGTTATTGTTGTGTTATTGTTTTAGGTTATAACGAGTGCGACACGAGCGATAGATAGGTTGTCTCTGTCGTAACGGTCGTTCCTTGACGACTCTGCCGAGAAACACAACACAAACTTTCGTTTCTCAAGTACACCTGAACTCTCCGTATCATAGCCGGGTAATTTTTTTATTTTAATGAAGCTATAATTAAATTAAAAATATATCGTATTTAAACTTTTTTATATTTTATTAAGATTTAGGACAGGTTTTTTAAATATAAGTTTAGAAAAAACAATTTAGAGTCCAAAAAGGATAAAAATAATAAAATACACGTTATAGAAGAAATTTTATAATTGAAATTAGGTAATTTTTGAAATTAATAATAAATTATTAATTTTAGTCAAACATTTACAACCCCTAATATTAATCAAAACAGGATCTATTCCACAGATATAATAGAATCGGCGACAGGGAGAGAAAAAAAAATATGATTGTTGTAATTTTGTTTCTGGTTAAGTGATGTCTTATTATGTAAATTAGAGAAAACATAAATCTGTTCCATTAAAGCAAGGAAGGTGATAAAATAAAAACTACATTTATTTAACTCGGTACTGTCTTTATTATACCAGGTGCGTCTCAAAAGTGGCTCATCCCCCATAATTTTTTTATATTTTCAAATAAAAAAACAAGATTTAGTATGTTAGTATATGAAATAAATTAGGATTGATTGACGCATTCAATTGTTTTTGGTCACTTCCTTTTTAACCGGAAATGACTATAACTTTTAATTTTTAAACGGCGCCCTCGGTATATTCTACTTTATTTGATAGAAAATGACACTCTGAATAGAATGACATATCATATGTCAACTTTTGACACTTTCGCATATGGTTTAATTGTAATTGTAACACGTGGTTCATAACGACAATTTGACTCGAAATACCAAGTGTGTGGTATCAATATATTCATAAAAAAATGCTTTTTCCAAATATGCTAACGAGTCACCCTTGTTCCATTTGAAAAAATTGACATATGTATGATTAAAAATATGATTTGTACATCTTTTAATCGGCCTAGACAAGACACGAAACCCATTAGACGATCAAAACTATTTTTCCAAGGCTCCTTGATTAAAACTTAGTGTTTTTAACAACACCATGGCACCCTGGATTGAAATTTATAATACGATTTGTTTTTAAGCGACAATGTCAAAAGTTGACATATGATATGTCATTCTATTCAGAATTCTATTATCATTTTCTATCGAATAAAGTAGAAATATACCGAGGGTGCCTTTAAAAATCAAAAGATGTAATCATTTCGGTGAAACAGAAAGAGACCAAAAACAATTGAATACGTCAATAAATCCTAATTTATGTCATATACCTACTAACATACAAATCTGTTTTTTTATCTGAAAAAATAAAAAAGTTATAGCGGTGAACCACTTTTGAGACGACCCGGTATATTAAAAAATATTGTCTCATAATGTAATATCATATTAAAATTCTTGTATGTTATTTTAGATTCTGAAGATAATTTTAGAATAAACCGGAATATATTTTTAATAAAAACATTATTAATTATTAACAGGGTTATAATTATGATTTTGTTACAATGTAAGTAAGTAAATAATGTAATATAAGAGAAAAAATTCAGATTTTACATTTTACTAAAATATTATCTAAATAAGCGCCTTTCTACAACAACGCCACTGACTCCCAATGGGTAAATTGAGAGTTGCCTAGACTTAAATGAATTATTTAAGTCAAATTTTTCTTGCAAATTTGGCACTGGCGAACCATATTTTATAGTTCTTGAACAGAAAAAGTCAATAAAATAAACACTTAAGGACTACAAGCTAAGAAAATGCGTTAATACAGCCGGGAACATAGCGGCAACAAAGCTTTACCGCACACGTGCGACGCGTACTACAAGGTAATAAATGAATGAATAGGCTCCCTCGCCTCTAATCGGTGTTGTCATATTGTAAAGAACTTATCCTTTTTAAACAGTATCCAACTTATAATTTAGTAGTATAAGGACTATTTAATACATCTATGGAATATTAAAACCTACTTTATTAAACTGTAGTATTAATATCTCAATATATGTGTATAACAAGAAAAAAAATATTGATAATATTAAAGACGTGACAACATGGGCTGGATGAGGAAGGCTCGGTCGACTGTACCCAGAAGTACCCAGAAGTAAACATGTGTACAAAAAAGGTTGTTTGTCCGCGTTGAGATGTAAATAGTGTAGTCTATATTTTATTTTAAGTCTATGGGTAAAATATATAATTTATTAATTTTATTTTTATTTTAATATTATTAATTGTGATTAATAAAATTCCGTTTATCTCATCATTACGCGTAAAAATAGTTTTTTACGTGTTACAAGTAAGCTACTAACTTTTCTGACCTTAACTTAGATCCTAAAAAACTTATAATGAAATAGTTGCACGAAAAAGACTTACTTCTTTCGTTCTTAAAAATATTTTAAAAGAAAAGTCCCCAAAGTAAATTTGACCGTCCTGTATATTTAGATTAAATTTCCCTCTAAATGAAAAGAATTCTCCCACGCGAAATAGTCTGGTTGCATTGGTTAAACCGATTGGCGATTCCCTTTTTGCGTTTTGCGTGACCCATTTTTGAAAGGTTAAAGGTAGTGAGGTCGAGAGATGAACGGCCCTTCAGGGATATCTAACAGCATCCTGCATAGTAACATTGGGCATAGAGCGTGGAGAAAAAAATGCGTTTTTTTAAGAAAAGTTGTGCTATAGCTGGATTGTTTTCTGCATTACTTTGTTTCAGAAAAAAAAAACTTTAATACAACGATGAATTTTGGATTTTTCTCTAATAAATCGAAGTCTTAAATAGTGAGTCTTAAATAAGTACAAATATTTTTAGGGGTAGTATATTTCACTAGCCTCTAAGTCCCACTAGTCTACTGGGGCACCCAACAATGTTGCCATTTGTTGTCACATAATTTCATGATAACGATTATTAAGTTAAATTAAGAAAATTTGAAATTTTTTGAAAAAAGATTTTTTAGTTTTCAGTTAAAAACACAATTTCTTGATAATATAGCAACATATTATGTAGTAGATTAAATTTACAAGAAAGAAAACCCAGAAGAGATCCAATGGCTCTCGAAATTTAAGCAAAATATATATTTTTTTCGGAAATTTTCAAACGAAAAGATCTCAGTTATTTTGGAGTTATTTGAAAAACGGTAAAGAAAAAATATGTTTCTTTTATCGACATCTAGCAGCAGTGAAAATATTTGCACTTATTTAAGAGTCACCCTGTATAGTATAGTGAGCTTTCTTAGCAAAATTTGCAGTCTTCTTATTTTAAAGCTAGTTTTACTTTTTTTAAGAGCTTCTAACGGTTACTATTTAATTGCAACTATTCAGACTTCCATTGTCTTTTTTTTATTTCTCAATCAAAACACTCTGGCAACCATAATAAAAGTAGTCAAAATATTATGTCACCGAGCAAACATCAAATGCAATTATCAAGTATTATTGAACTAATGACGTAAATTCTTAGTAATGAACTAATAATATAAAAATGGATTTGCGTCAGAATGGTTACCCGAAAAAGACCCTCAACAATAATACACCCAAGTTAATCCCGTTTATACTATTCCAAATTTGCATACCGTTTCAGAGAAAATTAAAAAAGAAACATGAAAATATGGTTTAATTTTTCCTAAATCAAAAGGCGTTTCTATGGCAATCTAATTTCGATTTCATCCTTTGATAGATGGTTATTATTAATTTTGATTAACGTCATATTTTTTGGTGTTGTTAAAGTATATTTTCCGATAACTATTATCACCCTTTCCGTAGCATCGAACTAAATAAATTTTATGCTTCTTTAATATTTTAAAATAACAAAAAATAGGACTTTAATTAATATTCGATCAATAACAATCTACCAAAGAATGAAAGTGAAATTATATTACCATAGAAACGCGTTTTAATTTTTAGGATCTAGAAAAAATTCAACTATATTTTCATGTTTTTTTTAATATTCTCTAAAACGGTATGGAAATTTGGAAAAGTATAAATGGAATTAACCATTTTAGAACAAGCAAACATTTTTATGAAGAATGCATTTTTCTCAAAATCACAATAATAAAAAAGTTTTTCCTTTTGAAAAGACAATCCGGGGACATACTGTATATTATGTTATAGTCAACCGATTTGGATGATTTATTAAGCAATTTGTAGCTAAATTATTTGACTTTCTAGTGTCTTTTTCTAAATTAAAAATGACAGTTACCAACCGTCGATTATACGAGGGTATACAAAATATTGATATTTTGGTGAAAGTTTGAAACACCCTGTGGAGTACGTTAACA
>NW_022145863.1:59953-65741 GCF_002938485.1 Sitophilus oryzae | reverse complement strand
ATTTTTACTAATTTATATTTGTTTTTTATATTTTTTATCAGTGTCGAGGTTAGTTCCGTTGGTTAAGTTGGTTATTTGGAGGGGGTGAATAGCGTTGGTTAGTCCTTATAAAATTCCTATATTTCATAAAGCCGTCAACTGCGTCACATCAACGACGTCATACCTATTAACGGCATTTTAGTAAGCTACCGTTTAACGGCAGTTTAAGTACAGCCATATAAATATATCAGCTTTAATTCGTAAACTCAGTTTATTACAAACTTTAGTATTTGACTATTATACAGGGTTAATTGAAGAATTGTTTTAGCCCATTTTTAAAACACCCTATATAATAATTTCGTGACTAAATTTTCCTAAAACGTTATTTTTCGGTCAGAACCATGTCTCCTGAATATTTTTATTTTTGGCTCATGTCAACACATGGCTTGGTAAATTTTTAAGAGCAAAATAAACTTGCCGCAAATATTTTGCAATTTTTTTTCAATTATCGTTACTTTTTGATGTTATTATTCACAATGACGACATGGCTTTTTTTGGTGATTATTGATGTGTATGATTGAATATGATTGCCGAAGATTGTGCAAAATTAATTGATCTTGATGAAGATGGCCGAAATTATGAATATTCGCTTTGTTCTTGAAGAAGAATGGAAAAATATAACACAATATATTTGAGTCTCATTAACAGTATTATAGCGTTTTTTAAACCACTACCACTGCGAACGGCAGCTTTTCATCGGAGAGCAGTCGTGGATAAGGTATTTCACTGGAAAGAAAACTAATTAATAACACTAAACAAAAGAATATAGATATTGGGCGCCAGGCATGTACAGAGAAAGAAAACACAGTTGTATATTACTTAAAACTAATGATTATATTTATTCATGATGTTCTTTGATGGTAAATAATATTGTAGAATTCTAGCAACTATAGTGGTTATAATGTCGAGGAAAGTTATATTAAAAATAGTATTAAATATGTTCAATGAAAAAAACTACGGAAAATTACAATATAAATAAAGCTATTGAAAATTTAAAAAAAAAGTAGCATTACTTTAATTAAGTTGGGAAACCTTTACGTTTCAATTATCAAAATGACGCAATAATATATACAGAAAGTAATACTATTACAAAACGTAATGTTCGCAAAGAAACCAAGATCTAAATCATATTTTAAATACCAAACTGACATAAAAAAGTTAACCACTAGACGTAAAGTCTATACGATATTATTCAAGATGTATATTATTGTCTTGAGACTGAAAATGTAACACATGAAAATCAGAACTTAGATCTAAACTTAGCTGATTGTTCTTGAGGCAATCCTGCTTCAAAAAGTAACAGCGTGAGGTGGGCTTGCATCTCTGTACTGTCTCTCGGCTATCCTGTTGGCCAATACAACAAAAGAGGCCAGGATAAGGACACCATGAACTAATACAGCCGTAACTATCGACTAGGGTTAAAAACAGGAACGAAGCAGCATATGCACTCTGTACATAGGATAAACTATCCGTACAGTGGACACTCGTCCATCGGACACCTCTCCATAGGAAGACTATACATGGGAACACTACCCGTACCTTGGAACACTACTAGGACCTTGGATAATACCCGTACCTTGGATACTGTCCGTACCTTGGACATCCAACCATAAGATAATGTCCGTAACTTGGACCCTAAAAATATGAAACTCGTGTTTAAAACCAAACAAGGTCTAATAAACAAAATAAACCTACCTCGAAATACTTCCGTCCTTTCTTCCAATACACATTCTGGAGGACAAAAGCAAAGGAACGCCAACGTGCCAGCACAATACAAATACAAGTTAAGTTGGGACATCCAAAACTCTACCCTAAAAATATTCAATAATAATATCGAACCTAAAAGGATAATATATCATATACCTGTTGCTTTGAAATAGCAGCTCATTCAGATTATACAGCAAGATTTAAATAATTACCATTTCTAAAAGTCGGGATGGTGGCTACAGAGCGACAAAAGCCAAAGTGAGTCCACAGCGCAGAGAGCGAAACCTTGAAGCGATGTTGACAGCGCCTCCACAGAGCAGTCAAACGATAACAGGGTTGTGGACTAGAGAACGTAAAAATTACGCCAAGCGTGCCAAATAAATTATCAGACCTGAACGATACGGAATCCGGTGACGATACGCCAGACATCATATATATGATATACAAAGACATGTAACCAACTAAAACCGTTACAGTATGAACCGACGTCTACAGACAGTTAAGCAGCTGGAGGAGGCAATACAAAGTATTAGAGTATTTTTTGCAAATTTTTGTTTGTATAGTTAGTTGCTACAGTTATTTTTTTAATATCCTTAATTCTGTTATAGTGTCAATAATATTGATTAAAGCCAAGCCTCTATAGTTACTTTTTAAACTTTTTAAATTTTAATATAGAGTTCTAATCAGGTCGATATGACATTACGATAATAGTCACCAAAGCCACCTCGTGATATTAAAAAATAACGTCATTAAAAATTAACCAAGGCATGTGTTGACATATGTACAAACAAAATGCTTAGGGGACATGGTTTTGATCGAAAAATAATGTTTTAAGAAAAGTTTCTCACGAAATTATTACACAGGGTTTTAAAAATTAGGGTAAAAAAACAACCCTTTAATTAACCCCTATTTATTAAGTCAAATACTAAAGTTTATAAAAAACTAGTTTTATGAATTAAAGTTGATAGATTTATACAGGGTTGTTCACCACATACGACACAGAGTATTGTAGCTAAATGATTAGATTTTACAAATTCTAAGTTTTGGGTTCGTTGAACGATTATTAGAGCTACAATTTAAAAATATTTTTTGTACAAGATACAGAGTGTCCCCACTAAGTAAAAATATTATAGTTGTATTTTTTAAATGGAACTCCCTGTATATTATTCTATTTTTAGATTCTACGATTAAAATAAAGGTAAATTTGATTAAGGTTCATCATACTTAAACCTTACTGTTTTGAAATATTTTCAATTTTATGAAATTGCAGTAAAATTTTAAGGCTTCATTTCTCCAAGGGTATCAAAGTTTTTAATACTAAATATTTACTGAAGATTATTTATTGACCAGATATTGTGTTGCAATAATAAAAAATTTACTACCTTATACAGAGTGTCCAAAAATTTCTATTAAATAATTACTAGCTTTAAACCGCAATAGTGTGTTTAATTTAAATGGAACACCCTATATATTTTGCATGAATCAGATGCACAATGTAATTGTCTATCAAATTGTATTATACAATTTTTTACCTATCTCTTGAAGTTTTGGTAGAAAATGCATTTTCTTATAATTTAGACCTCATTTATCACTATACCCATGGAATATTGACATTTTAGATTATTTTTAAAGATGTAACAAATTTTCCAAGAGTACAGATACTAATATTGTCGATATAGCTCGCTTATTTCATAAAAAAAAAATTAAAAAAACTGTTTAAATATTTTTGTTAAAAAGGACCAATTAATATGATCCCAGTATTCAGACTACATTAATTGACTGTTTATGGTGATTAATAATAATTGGTCCAAATACTAAAAAACTGAATTTTGTATGTGTATTAGACAGTGTGGTAAAAAGTAACGCCTTATAAATTTTATTTCATTTTTTGACGAATGCTGATTTATAAAAACAGAGACGTTTATTTTCATAATTTATTATTATATTAATTTCTGAGCCAAATCCACATTTATTTAGAATACATTGTTAATTAAAACAATTTAAAAGTATGTAATTAACTAATTTTTGGTCAGAAATAATGGTGGTATATTTAATTCGTATACTCTTTTATAAAGATTTAAATAGTTTTTTTGGTATACCAATAGGCTTGCAATATTTACCACCTGTACATTTTGTGCATATATGTTGCTTAAAAAAATCTGAAATGTCATTCCAAGTGATAAATGAGGTCTAAATTATAAGAAAATGCATTTTCTACAAAAAGTTGCAGAGATAGGTAAAAAATGGTATAATAAAATTTGATAGACGATTAAATTGTGCATATGATTCACGTAAAATATACAGGGTGTTCCATTTAAATTAAACACGTTACTGCCGTTTAAAGCTAGTAATTATTTAATATAAATTTTTGGACACTCTGTATAAGGTAGTAAAATTTTTATTATTGCAACACAATATCTGATCAATAAGTAATCTTCAGTAAATATTTAGTATTAAAAACTTTTATACCCTTGGAGAAATGAAGCCTTAAAATTTGTACTGCAATTTCATAAAATTGAAAATATTTCAAAAACGGTAAGGTTTAAGTGTGATAAACCTTAATCAAATTTACCTTTATTTCAATCGTAGAATCCAAAAAATAGAATAATATACAGGGTGTTCTATTTAAAAAAATACAACTATGATATTTTTTACTTATTTGGGACACTCTGTATCTTGTAAAAATATTTTTAAATTGTAGCTCTAATAGTCCTTCAACGAACCCAAAACTTACAATTTGTAAAAATCTAATCGTTTAGCTACAATACTCCGTGTCGTATGTGGTGAACAACCCTGTATATACAGTTTGCTAAAAATCATGAAAACAGAGCTAAAAGTAAAAAAATATAACACTTTAAACTTGACGAAAACATTTTGCGTTGAATTTGGTTTGCATCTGAGTGTAGTTTTATGTAAGAGAGTTACTCTTAGAAATAGTCTGAGTATTCTCAATCTATAATCTGAGTATTCTCTAACGTAAATTGTGGGAATTACCAACACACTTGTTTGCTATTTTCGTATAAAATTTATAAAATCAAACATATTTAACACTTTTGGAGATCTACAAATTGATAGAAATAAAAGCTACAATGTGATGCCTAGTACCATTTTAGACTTAAAATGCAGCAGTGTTTTCTCGAATTATGGGTTTTATTACATTTATTTTTTCCGTGTAGGTCCTGAGAAATGTCTTTGAGCGTCTTAGATCGTTGGAGAATTCCCATTCCAAAATTAATTGTTTCATTTCTGCTTTATATTTAGCAAAATTACGATCATTTACAATTTCTAAAAAAATATAACTAAAATTAATAGAATATCCTAGTAACAGCTTACGGTAGTCTGGTGTATCTATAGAGAATACCAAATAATTCAATCAATCAACTTTGCATTTTTAAATTCTGTTGACCGAAGATAATCAAAGGCCAAAATGACTTTACTCCAAATTTTGAACTATAATTATTGTTCGGAAAGTTAAAAGTTTGTTTACTTTTTCTACTAATTGAAAATTACTACCACTAATTTTGAAGTTCTGAATTACAGAGATACACTTCTACGCTAATTGAAACCACTAATTTATTCCAATAATTTCGAGATTAAGAATGAAGCTTTTATGTGAGACATTATACTGACAGACAATTGTCACTGGTAATGAACAGACTTTAAATACGTTTATTTTATTTTTTTAATTTTTGATAAAATTAACTTCGTTAATACTGACATTATTCTAACTTCCAACTAAGATTATTGCAGTCTTTCTTTATTCCAAATACTGTCAATATTTTCTTCCAATGCTTTTTCATATGCAGATTTTAACTATTATTAGGACAATTTGTACTAATTTTGGTAAAAAGCCATGTCATCTTCACCTTATACCTACTATCAAACGTATTACAAACAATTTGTCATCTCACACCATTTATATTTATTTCTTTTTGGTATATTCGGGTACAAACTGAATTCATCCATAAAAATCAGGTCTGTATATCGCAGCGAATACTCCTGGATCTCCATTAAAGTTATTATTGTCATCTCTCGATCGACG
>NW_022145863.1:40597-48237 GCF_002938485.1 Sitophilus oryzae | reverse complement strand
TCGAATTTTTAGTACCCGAAGAAAAAAAATATCGGTTAGATACAGAATCAGATTTTTACGCGCTAATTGCGACAGCGAAAGGAATTATCGCGGATCAAAAGAAAAATGCTCAAAATATTTTCTTTCAAATAATAATTCTTCTTATAATTCTGTCAAACCGCTTTCAAACATAAGCACAGTTGCCAAACTGCCAGACTTGGGCCTACCGAGTTTCTACGGTAAGTATGAAACATGGTATAGTTTTAAGGATATTTTTGATTCTGTAGTACATAAACGAACCGACCTAAGCGATATAGATAAATTTTTATACCTAAAAATTTGTGGTAAGGCTGACGCTTTAAGAGTAATCGATTCTTTAGATGTTACATCTGCAAATTACTCTATTGCATTGGGTTTACTTCAAAAGAGATACAAAAATAAACGGGCAATCGTAAATCATCACGTTAATAATTTGTTATTTAATTTACCTCAGATTTCTCGAGAATCAGCTCCTCTACCTAGAAGTTTATTAGATTCTTTGCATCAACATATTTCTGCTTTAGAAAAATTACATTTACCTGTAAATCACTGGGATATATTACTTATATCTATTATATTACAAAAATTGGATGACAGGATTAAACGAGAGTGAGAAAATATACAAACCGATCAAAATTTACCCACTTTGCATGATTTATTTCATTTTCTAACAAAAAAATGTTTTACGCTCGATAATGAATTTTCGAAATTAACTTTACAAAATAAGTCTTATGGAGATCGTACGCGCGGAAATGACAAAACCGTAAAATGTAATTTTAGTCAAAATCGTCATTACAGTATAGACTGTCAATACTGTCATAAAAATTATTGGATTTATCAATGTCAATCATTTAGCGTTTTATCAATTCCAGAAAAATATAAAGTAATTACAGAATATAAATTATGTAGCAACTGTCTTAGAGCTGGACATTTTAAACGTGATTGCAAATCAAGTGGTTTCAAAAAATGTCATCTTAAACATAATACCATGCTACACGATTCAAAATCCCAGGGTGGTGATTCAGGGCGAAATGTTAATGATAATAGCAACGCAGCATCGGTTACAGCTGGTGAAGAGAACGCGCGCGCTCATACGTCTGCGCCTGCTACATGCGCTACAAGCCAGAATTTCGATTTAATTGAAACGAATAAATCAAACTTTTTTCTCAAAAGAGGAACAAATCTGCGAAAACATTTTTAGGGAAACAACAAAACGCGATAGTGAGGGTAGATTCATAGTACAGTATCCGTTTAAAGAAGAATGCGAAACCAAGTTAGGTGATTTAAAGTCAGTAGCTTTAAAAAGGTTTCATAATTTAGAAAAACGGTTTAGAAAAAATAATGATCTTGAAGTTCAATACAAAGATTTTATGGCCGAATATGAGAGCTTAGGGCATATGCTATTTATACATATTTTAGAACATTTAAATAACACAAAAATAAATCGCCACGTTCTTTTACCTGATAGAGTATATGCATACAGTTAAATTTTACATCTTTGAACGGTACTCAACTTTTTATAAATTAACGCGTCACGTGTCATGCCGAGTCGTCTTTTCTTAAATTGTGGAGTTGACTACGCGAGCCCTACTTATTTACATTAAGGAGGGAAGATTACGCCGAAATAAGCTTATAAAGGTTTATATTTGTTTATTTGTGTGTTTTACCACTCATACTGTTCATGTTGAACTAGTGATCATATTGAACTAGTACATAATGTGACTACAGATAGTTTTTTAAACGCGTTAAAACGATTTTGTTCAAGACGTGGTAAGCCTAGTAACATCTATTCGGATAACGGTCTAAATTTTATAGGTGCAAAAACTATTTTCTTGAATTATATGCTTTAATTAACCAAAAAAACAAACACAACGAGACCGTATCCAAGTTTTTGGCTAACGATTAGATCAACTGGCATTTTATACCAGCTCGCTCTGCTCACATGGGAGGTTTATGGGAAGCAGCAGTTAATAGCACAAAATTCCACCTAAAACGCGTTCTTGGTAATACTTCTTTAAACTATGCAGATATGTACACGTTGTTAGTACAGATTGAAGCATGTTTAAATTCAAGGCCTTTAACCCCGCTTTCTAATGATGCTAAAGACTACGATCCTTTAACCCCATCCCACTTCCTAATAGGCGAGTCTCTAGCAAGTTGCCCCGAAGTCGATTTTTTGGCGTGCAAATCATCACGCTTATCGCTATATCAAAAACTTCAGCAGTTATATCAGCATTTCTGGAGCCGCTGGTCTCGAGAGTATTTGACCAATCTTCAGAATCGCTCCAAGTGGAAGACAAATCAAGAAAATTTGCAGTTGGGAACGCTAGTTATGTTAGTTGAGGATAACCAACCCCCGCTACGATGGCTTGGATTGTCGAACTTCATCCTGGTGCAGATCAAATAGCTCGTGTTATGTCCCTTCGTTTGTCCAATGGACATGTTTCTAGAAGATCGGTCGCAAAAATTTGTGCGTTACCAGTTGACACGGAATAAATAGTTCGTCTTTATTCAAGTTAAAAAAAAAACAATTTAAGTTATACTTTGAAAAATAGATTTTTCAACGCGAGCGGCATGTTTGTAATTGTGAGCAGGCCTGGCCGTTTTATTTACAGTTCCATAGAGACGAGAGAAGGATTCGCGAAAATAATTGTCACGTCACGTAAAACGGGCTCAATTTGCTGTTGCACTTTTTATCATTTTAATTGTAATAAATTAATTAAAAGTAGTGTCGCCGCAATCGTTATTTCCCTTGTATAAAGGGTGGTCCTTCAAGTCAAGAAACATACAGAAAGCTTGTAAATAAATAGCCTAGCAACGGAACCTTTTCTCTTGTTTTATGGGTAAATAATCTAGACATGCAAATTAAGTGTGTCTAGTAGGTCGCCTTTATAATTTGACAATCTTAATATCAGACGTGGAAATAACTCAAATAAGTAAATTAAATGTGTCTAGTAGGCTGCCTTCATAATGACTTTGTTTGCAAAAGCGGCCGTAAAGTAAAAAAGCGGCCAAAAAAGATACACTTTGGGGACGTTAATAGATCCGTAAAACTTCATTTTTTGTGACACTCGCTTAAAAAATAATTTACTTAGATTATTTAAGCTTGATTTTCATGCATCCGTTATACGTTGGTACGTTGGTCCGACGGTGCTCTGATTGGTCATAGCGTTTTCGCGCCACTTTTCATCCGTAAATATTTTACTTCAGCCCGTCAACGGACCCGTTCATACGATAACGGACGTTTTGACACCTTTTTGACAAATTTAATCTAACCTTAATAAAAATATAAGTAAAACAGCAAAATCGTTATGGAAACGAAAATATAAAATAACACCAACGTATATCTGATAAACGGAGGAATGAAAATGCAATAAATTTAAAAACTGCGTTATTTTCTAACCAATCCAAGTCTTTAAATTCTACCAATAAAATTAATATCGTATCAACGTATCGGACAACGAATGTATGAAAATCAAGCTTTAAACGTAGCAAAATAGAAAATATTACCGTAATAAATTCTATTAACAATTTCTTAATTTACTACTCAGCCCAACCCATCACGCTATTGCACGGTCCTGTTTTTTCGATTTCCTTAATTTTCCTTTCTGCCTGACTAATCTCTGCGTCCCACAAAGCCACAAAAGCATCAACCAACGGTGCAACAATAAAAGAATAACAATTCGTTGGGTGTGACGGGTCCCGTGTGTCTTCCAGAGAGTGCAGTCACCTGGAGTCGTAGTGGACAGGTCCGCACTAGAAGATTATTATGAAAATAAACCTTTGGGTACATCCTTTTATCGGGTTAAGTGTTTTGAAGTAACGTTACTACAATAGTTTCTTAAAAATAATAAAAAAGAATACAATTTAATCTTAACATCAATGTCGCTAAATGTTAGCAGCTGATGCGGGTTATACAAAATCCTTCTTCTTACAACTAAAAGTATTTTAAATATAATCATCGGTTACAAAAATAGCAAATTTCCAGGTTCTACTGGGTGCGTTTCAAAGTGAAAAAGCCGTTTTTAAAAGATTTGTTTTAATTGAAGACCATAATTTCTTTGATAATATGGCAACATAGGAAATAGATTAAATTTACCAGAAAGGAAACTCAGAAAAGATCCAGCGGTTCTCAAATTTAATCAAAAATAATTTTGCTGGAAATTAGCAAGTCAAGTTAAATAACACCTTTATTTTGGTTTTGGTTGTTATGTGAATAACGGTAAAGAGAAAATACGTTTCTTTCATCGAGATCTACCAGTCCTGAAAATATTTGCACTTATTTAAGACTCACCCAGTACGTATACCAGAGTTCGAAAAACGCAATTTAAAAGCACTGAATTATTATTTTTACAAATAATTTTAAATTAAAGAGTTTAAATTATAATTAGTCGTTAGTTATTAGTTATATATTAATAAGTAAGATATAAGTACTAATTATTTTAAATATTATTGTTATTTTAAGGTATTTCAATTAAACATTTAATCTTGAAATAATGAACTTATCCAGTTAATTTTAAATATTTCAAATATACAGGGTGGTCCGAACTGTATTCAGGAAACTTCGGCAGCATTTTCTGCAGGTAAAAATAAGTAAAAAAGTTCGTATAAATGTATGTCCTAAAATGCTTAGTTTAGGAGATGCAGGGTGTACAAGTTTCATTTTTATTTCGATTTTTTCCTAATAATTTCTGAAGCAACGTCAATATTTGGATGAAAATTGGTGTCTGGGAGTTTTTTGACATGAGTAATTAAATTTGATTTTGATGTCAATATGACTCCTATTTGTAGGGGGCGCCACCTACATGTGTTTTAACTTAATTTATAATGTTGTGAAGAGTAATAACTAAATAATGAGTGAAAAAATATACATTTCCATGACTTTCTGCGTAAAAAATGTATCTTGGTAAAAATCGCTACGACTAACGGTTCTCAAGATATTTAAAATGGAAATTGTCAATACAATATGTCATTATTGACAAAAAATAAACACGTTGAGTAGATAGTTACTTGACTGAAATAATAAATTCGAAAAATTTCTATTATTTTAAATTAATCATAAATTTTTCTTCGAAAAAATTATGATAAAACAGTTTTTGTTGAACTTTTGGCACAAAAACCTTTCAAATTTATCATTTCAGTCTAATAACTATTTTGTTAACGTGTTTAATTTATGTCAATGATGACAGGTATTGATAATTTCAATTCCAAATATCTCTAGAACCATTACTCGTAGCGATTTTTACAAAGAGACCAATTTTACGTAAAAAACGTCGTAAATGTATATTTTTTTACTGAGTAATTTTATACAGGTACAGACGAAAAGTTATTACTTTTCAAACCAGTTAAAAATTTGTAGGTGGCGCCCTCTACAAGTAAAAGTCATATTGACATCAAAATCAAATTTGTCATGTCAAAAAACTCCGAGATGCCAACTTTCATCCAAATATTGACAATACTTCAGAAATTATTTGGAAAAAATCGATATAAAAATTAAATTTCTACACCATGTATCTCCGAAACTAAGCATTTTAGGACATACATACATGTGTACGAACTTTTTTACTTATTTTTATGTGCAGAATATCCTGGCAAAGTTTCCGGAATACAGTTCGGACCACCCCCTGTATATTAAGCAAATATAATAGATAAAAATATTAAATACGATTATTTACATTTCTATTGTAATGCAAATGCTATTTTTAACAGGAAAAGTAATACTTATACAGCATTTATCATAAACGAAAACAATAATTCGAAATACCATTCTGCGTTCTACCTACCGATCATTTCGTCTCAAGAATTAGCAGGCGTGTAGCGGATAAAATCATTTCCTGTAGAACGAAATTATTGCATCCTCTTGCAACCATAATAATAATGGGCAGGATACAATAAAAAGACATTTCGTTTCTTTCGTGGCGAGCTCGTTGCCGAACTGAATATAAAAATATTTTTAATTGGAATTCATGGCGGAGCAGTACATATGCATACATATATTAGAGTTGTAGTCGTGGTAACGTCGCTAAGGCAGAACTGGTTTTTATTCTGTGACTCAACATCGCTTTATCTTTTTATGTTGTTTGTCGGTTCTGATAGAGGAAGCTCATTCGGTATTCAATACTTCTTTTCGAACATTTCTTTTCCTTTTGGTTATTATACGTTCAAAAGGAAAAAAAATGAAAAAAATCTCTCAAATTCTATAGAGTATAAGCGTTGAATGAAAAAATAAGAAGATGCGCAACCTTATGGGCGATTTCATGGCACAAAATATGTTCGGGACAAAGACATCTAAATGGGTATAATATGGGTAATCATACATGGTTTGACACTTTTATGAAAGATAAAAATTGATGGGTACATAAATATAACAACATGGTTGAGTTTCGTCTGTCTTTCTGTCATTTGGCTCTATTAGTGGCGAGACGGTGGCCTGATGTTTTTTATCAAAAATTGATTGGGATTGCCTCAGACCAATTTTCCATTATAACTAGTTTTGCCTGAGGTCTAACTGAGGGTAACTCTAATTTCACAATCGAAAACGCCAACAAATAAGAAAATATATGTATTTTTGTAATAATCTACTTATAACTAAAAGTATCTAAATACGCTACTGTAAGCATGACTAAAGGTAAAAAACGTAATGACACTTACCGTCGAAATATCAATTCCGTGTTAGAATAGTCCACCTTTTTACAAACTATGCACTGGCGAAACCATCGTAGATAGTTAAAAACTACTTTAAACAGTTTTATTTGCAATAAACACTAATAATTATTAGAAAATTGTTCAAAAGCTACAAAAACTTTCAACTACCGCAGAAAACTCACAACCGCGCGCTGTCAAATATAAGTTGAATGAAAACAAAAGAAAACGTCAAATCGCCGATGAAAATACGTAAAGGCGTATCTCGAATTTTGACGAAATTTAGATAGATCCTCCAATGCACATAAATTTAAATTAGCGATGGGAACTATCGAATGAATTAGACTATCGAATGGTTACTGAATGAATGATTTCAACTATCGAATGGTTTTATTCGAATAAAATCATTCATTCATTTGTATACTAAAGCATAATATGTGACAACCTCGCCGTGCGACTAAATGGTTATCGTTGAGCCACGACTATCGAATGCTTTTGATAAATGAAATTTAATATTGTTTCCATTTTGTGTGCGTTAGTGCATTATTAGTTCTTCCAAATTTTATAACTTCGCCTTATAAATACTGTGCTATTTTTTGCGTTTATTAAAATATTTAAAATACTAAAATAGTAGTTTAATTGACGATTGTGCGTGTGCAGGTGTCAAAATTCTTCCGAAAATTTGTGTGATTTTCCGTAGCCCGATCTTTCAATTATTTTATTTTATATGGTATATGGTCTATTTTCTAATGGGAAATTTTGAGAAGTAGCAATTTTTAAGAGAGATGAGATGAATGAATTAATTTTAAAAAATACATATTTGTATTTTTAGATGCTTTAATAATATGAATTAGTTGAACTTAATAATCATATATATTTAAGTAATGTGGTTAAGTAAATGGTTATCGAACTCAAACCATGGGGTGAGAAAATTAAATTGATAGTTTTACACGTGAGCAATACAACCTGAACGGCACTGA
>NW_022145863.1:11471-40497 GCF_002938485.1 Sitophilus oryzae | reverse complement strand
TTCTCGCGCTCGACAAACCAATCTATTTTAATAGCTACCGTCCATAAACTTTATCATATTTGCTACAAAATGTCTCACCGTCCGTACAAATCCGTGCTCAAAATAACAAATTAAAATAATGACGAATAAAAGGAAATAAAGGGTAATAGCCTACCGCTTTATAGCTAATAAACTCAAGAATGAAGCAATAGCCAGGTGACCCTTCACAGTGTCGTCAAAAAGTTACGTTACATCATAAGACACCTGATATCGGCTACTAATTTATTAGAAAGTTCTGTTGTACAGGGTGTCACATTTGATTGGAATCATACAGTATTCTGTTATTAGTGAGATAGAAGGATGCGGTTGGCACAAACCTGTCCACTTTTTTGTCAAACAAAATGCAATGGCTCAAAATTTTCATAGGATCTTTCTATCCAATTTTGCAATTTGGCACACCCCCTGTATCTCTGTTGTTGTGAAAAGAATCGAGAAGGTGAGACCTGTTTCTTGTAGAACTTTTTACGTAGAATACAGTGGCGTAGTCTGTTATGGCCACGAAAAAATTTTTTGAAGATATGAATTAAAGTTATGTTTTTTATATAGAACGCCCTGTATATTTATAAATCATATGATCTCGCTTGCTGCACTCTATATTTATTTTCACTATTTACTGTAATATTTAAAAGTTTTAATTAAAGGATTATTTTTATTAGTAGGTCGTGATTGATAATAAAAAACCAAAAGCATTATTGAAAGTATATTGCTATTTACCTCTAGTTTTATTTTGGGAGCCATTATTATTTTTTATATATTATATCAAAGAAACTTAACACCCTATACCGCCTAATTGTAAATCTTAAAAACTATATCGTACTGGAAATTTTACTGGATATTCTTTTAGTGAATTTACGTAAAATATACTTTCAATAAGATAGGGCTTCCGCTCATTACTTTAAAAAGATTAAAAAAAATAAACAACTATTTCCAAAATCAATACATTGGACCCATATGAAATGAAACCATAAGAAATGGACTCATAAGATGGCCTCCCAGATGCAGGATTTGTCTGTTCTTGATTTTTGTGTTTAGGTATTTTTGAAAAAGAAATATATCATGGCAACTACCTGGAGTCGAGGACTTGGAAATGCTATCAGGTAAGCTTTTATACATATATTTGCAAAATCTATCCCGTTATAATAATTCCCGGTATAAAAAAAACATATATTTAGAGATTCAGTGGTAATAATTTACAATACAACAATATGTATGAATATTTTATTAGTAAATAATACCATTTTAATTTTATATTGTCTATCACGGCTTACTAATAAGAAAATGCCATATTTTAAATATTACCGTAAATAATAAAAATAAATATAGAGTACAGGGTGGTCCGAAATGTATTCCGGAAACTTCGGCAATAGAACTCTGCATTCTACTTTTTTACTTATTTCTATAAGTAAAAAAGTTCGTATAAATGTATGTCCTAAAATGTTTAGTTTTGAAGATATATAGGGTGTAAAAATTTCATTTTTATTTCGATTTTTCCAAATAATTTATGAAGCAAGGTAAATATTTGGATGAAAATTGGTGCCAGTGAGTTTTTTGACATGAGAAATTTGATTTTCATGTAAATATGACTCCTATTTGTAGAGGGCGCCACCTACATATCTTTTAACTGGTTTGAATAGTAATAACTTTTTGTCCGTACCTGTATAGAACTACTTACTAAAAAATATACATTTACGACATTTTTTACGTAAAAAAGGTCTCTTGGGGAAAATCGCTACGAATAATGGTTCTCCAGATATTTGGAATCGAAATTATCAATACCTGTCATCATTGACATAAATTAAACATGCTGGCTAAATAGTTATTAAACTGAAATCATAAATTTGAAATGTTTTTGTGCCAAAAGTTCAATAGAAATTGTTTTATAATCATCGCAGAAAAAATTATAATTAATTTAAAAAAATAAAAATTTCCCGAATTTATTATTTCAGTCGCCTAACACAACGTGTTTATTTTTTGTCAAAAATGAGATGTATTGACTATTCTCATTCTAAATATCTTGGGAACTGTTACTCGTAGCTATTTTTTAAGTAAAGAGACATTTTTTACGTAAAAAGTCACGGAAATGTATATTTTATATTTTTTCAATCAGTACTTTTATACAGGTACGGACGAAAAGTTATTACTCTTTAAAACAGTTAAAACACATGTAGGTGGCGCCCCCTACAAGTAGGAGTAATATTGATATCAAAATCAAATTTCTCATGTCAAAAAACTCCCAGACACCAATTTTCATCCAAATATTGATGTTACTTCAGAAATTATTTGGAAAAAATCGAAATAAAAATAAAACTTTTACACCCTGTATCTCCGAAACTAAGCATTTTAGGACATACATTTATACGACCTTTTTAAAATATTTTTATCTGCAGAATATACTGCGGAAGTTTCCGGAATACAGTTAGGACCATCCTGTATATTTTGCCTAGTTTTGCATTGTCACCTATTCAGTTTTAATATAAAAATAGATGCATTTTTTTAACTACTTAAAATCGGCTTATCCAAAACTGTTCAAATTTGGCATGTGTATTATGTGTATTCAGCATACGCAGACCTTTCAAAAACCTATTAACATCTTCACTCTAAAATTAACAGGGAGCCAATATCAAAACAGTTCAAAATTTGCAAGCGATTTTCTATGTTTCCAACGAAGATGCATCACCCGGTATATTTGAATCACTGATTACGAAAGTATAGGTCAGTAATATCAAAAAAATATTTCAACCACCTATAATTTTCAATTTCAGTATTTCACTTTCGTAGTAATAAAAAGAAGAAAAGTATTTTTTTATTTTGCCAGAATCTCTGTGAACTTTTCAAGACAAACAGACATAAATTCATAAAATTCTCTTCTGTCGTCTTTCAAAAAATCAACAGACGAACGTCCTAAATTAGAACTTTGAAGCCAGACCGTTAAACTAACACCTGGAAAATTTAGTTGTGATATAATAGAGATTGGAAAAGACTCAGTTTTACGACTGACTCCAGGCTATACTCTATTGAAACTGTATTACTACTTATTTTAAAATAATTATTAAATAAATTTTAGTTATATTTAGAAAATGTGTTTTTTTTCCAACGATATTAAGGTCTCTCCAAAAAAATCCTCTATATGGGTATTTCGCCACTGCAAGAAAATCTACAAAATGAAATAGTTATTTTTTGTAAACACTTCTGCGTTAATCCCAAACGGAAACTACTTGTCAGAAGTTAGGTTTACAGTTATACAAATTTGCCTAAAATTAACCTAACAAAAAAATGCTTAACGGTTCGGAAAGTTTATCTCTTTCCGTCGTCGGAAGCAAAAAAATACAAAGAATAGAAAAAAATTATTTAAAATTTCTAAATTCAACTATTCGAGAACACCTTAGTTTTTTAAAACAGATACGTCTACAAAAACCGTTGACGTTATGTTAAAATGACCATTATATCCCCCCAAGTTAAACTTCAAAATTAACAATTACTACCTGATTACAATTAATTAATAAGGTAAAACCAAAAAGCCCCAAACTTTCTCTATAAATATTTTTAATTTTTACGTAGATATGTTATGTTTATGTTATGTTCTTTAAAATCAAAGAAGCGATTGCCATACATTACTAACAGCTACAGATGCATGAGCAATACATTTATTTTTATTAGATTGTATTAAAAAAGCCTCTTTTATTTTTCTTTTAGAATCTGTCGCTTCTTTCATTATGATTTTGACGTTATTCTTGTATTCGGCTTATTCTAAATTAATTATGGGCTAGTTAATTAATTAATTAATACATTTATTTTGTTTATTTTATTATTTATTTAATGTACTCCATTCAACAGCAAGCGCCAATTACAAAATGGGTCGTACTGTATCGATTACAAATTAAAATTAAGCAATTTATAGATCATTAAACAAATTAATTATAATAAAAGGTACAAAACAAAATATATACAAAGTAAAAAACAAAGATCAGATCAACAAAATTAACACAAAAAAAAAATTATAAAAAGCCGATACACTAGTAATTAAAGCTGAAAGCTAGACTCTGAAAATATATCACTGCTCTGGCGTTGATTGTAGGCTAGTTGCATTCTATTAACTGGAGAGTTTTTTGTCCATGTTAGTTCTAAGAAGCGTCGACATAAAATGTACATATATATATATATATATATATATATATATATATATATATATATATATATATATATATATATATATATATATATATATATATGCTGCTATATATATATATATATATATATATATATATATATATATATATATATTTATGAAATGGACAAAATTCTTACAGCTTTAGTGTATATTAATAAATAATATTTTCTTGCCTTTAGCTGTGTATTTTTCTAATTTCGAAAAATCAGTAAGAGAAAAAAGGTAAAAAAAATGAAAAGTAAAAAAGAAAATTGTTTTGCCTTGTCGTAAAGGGAGACAAGCTCAGGTTGTGGGGGAGTATTTTTTAATTTTTCTCTACTTTCGATTTTTTGAAATTAGAAAAAATACACAGCTAAAGGCAAAATTATTTATTAACATACACTAAAGCTGTAGAGTACCATTCATTCACTATTTGAAGCAGGCCGAAAAACGCTCTTTACCATCTTTGACGGGAGATGCACTAATATCTCACCGACACTTTTACGACATCGTCTGTTGATATAGAAAGAAGTTTTTGCTTACCGCAGTATCGGTGAGAACCAGCCCTGGACAGCCCACCTGATGATGAAGGTGGGCCCAGAAACCGGTTGTGGGAGTGGAGAGCAGGTTCCCCCCTTTACGACAAGCAAAACAATTTTCTTTACTTTTTATTTTTTTTAATTTTTTTCTACTTTCGATTTTTCAGGAAATTAGAAAAAATACACAATAAAACTTAGAAGAAAATATTATTTATTAATATACACTAAAGCTGTAAGAATTTTGTCCATATATATATATAGGATTGTTTGGATTATTTTCAGGTTGGCGGTCAGTGACTCAAAAACTTATTTGTTTATGTCTCAATATTTCGTAAATCTTTATTTACTTCATCAGGAGATATACTAAAAAGTCAAAAATTCTAACATAAGAAAGGATCAATTAAAATACACAAAAATTATACTTACAAAACTAAAAGTCAGTCGTATCTTTCAATATACACATTCATTACACCAAGAATCTACTTTGAGTTATAAAATTTGACGGACAAAACAGACCTACACTGCATGGTGTTTAAGTTACAATGAAACTGACAAAAAAAAATTTATCAACAATTAGACAAAACTAACAAACAGTAAGATAAAATTGTTATAAATTTGGACAAAACAAAAAGAAAGAAAGAGGATATCAGTTCATTACTAGTTTTAGTTTAATGTTTTAACAAATTGCAATATATTGTATTTAACTGGTTTGTGTCGGAAAATTAATAGATTCTTTATTTTTATTTATAAAACACATTTCCATGAATAAACGGCTTTTATAATTTGATTCCTGTTTTAGAACCTTTACTTTATAGTGAACGTGTGTCCCGTTTCCAAATGATGGTCCACCAATGCACATCTCTCTTTTTATGTCTGACCAGTCACTTTTATGCAATAAATAGTCTCTGTTTAAGCCACTGACTACAGCCAAGCCTATACACATGGTATAAACTGAATACACTAATTTTCATTTTTTACTATATATATATATATATATATATATATATATATATATATATATATATATATATATATGCTATACTATATACATATGTATATATATATATATATATATATATATATATACTCTGCTATATATATATATGTACATAAAATAACCCCAGAACTGGCAAAGGAGCACGACAGAGACGCGATATCCCCGAAGCTGTTTACAGAAACACTATCTTCGGTCCACTAGAGTGGACCAACTATGGATTAAAAATAGATAGAGAATATCTTAACAATTCGCTGATAACACAGTTTTAATTGCCAATAGTCCTGAAGAAGTCCAGGAACAAATTAACGAAGTAAATACAGCCACCTATAAAGTAGCTCTCAAAATGAATTCAGCAAAAATTAAAGAAATATACAAAGAACTAGTAGACAGAAAATACATTCTTATAAATAACACAGCACTGGAAATAGTAGAAGAATATGCATATCTAAGATAACTAATACACAGCTCGGGATCTCTACTATCAGAAATCAACAAAAGAATTAAGTTAGCATTGAGTACTTATGGAAGAAATTCAATCTAGAATACCATTTTATCTAAAGAAGAAAACATTCGACCAATGTACTACAATTCATGACCTATGCATGCAAAACCTGGATATTTAAAATGAACATATAAGAAAACTGCAGGTCAAACAACGCTCTATATAACGCTAACGAAATATGCTGGGAATAACCAAAAAAGACCGTAAAGGAATAGAGTGGATATGATAAAAGACCCAGGTAATAGATGTCATCCACAGAATTAAATCCCTCAAGTAACAATGTTACCAGTCAAAGATCACAAAACAGATGAACCACGAAAATTACAGCATGGTACCCACGAAGAATTAAGAGATCTAGAAGAAGACCAAACCTGAGATGGGACCATAATATTAGAAAATTAGCAGGGATAACTTGGGCCCGCAAAATACTACATATACATATACTGCCTGCCATTACTCGCTGACGAGTATTTGACACGCATCAGAGGATGGTCACGCAAGGCGTTTTCTTTCATGAGCTTTTCTGTGACTGAAAAGCCCGATACGTGATGTTATCTGCCTACCGCACTCCGAACATTCAAAAATCTCATTGCTTTTTTGCCTCTTTACTTTTTGGTTGTTGCTGTTAACTGAGTTTACAATTCTTCTCCATTGAGTTCTATTTTGAGCTGCCCACTTCCCACTCATTCTGCATGTTAATCCCTTTTAAGTTATCGTGGAAAATGTCCTTGTGTCTTTTGAGTTCTCCACCCGGCCTCCTCTTACCGTCTAGAAGCTCACCAGAAATTCTGGTATGCAGTTTTCTTGCATTTTGCATACGTGACCATCCCATCTTAAGCGGGTTTTTGTAACCATGACTTCAATACTCTCACAGTTACCTTTTTCAAGGACCGATACGTTTGAGACATGATTGAACCATCGGATTCTTAAGAGTTGCCTAAGGCGTCTCTGTTGCAACTTGTTAAATGCGTTCATGTGTCGGCGGTACGGCACCCAGGTTTCGCTCCCATATAACATGGTGGGGATTATAATTGCTCCGTACACTGCAAGTTTCGTTTTTGTACTCAAATCAACAGTAGAAAACTCAGTCTTTTAATTTCCAGAATGCTCTTGAGGCGATATTGGCATTTTCCGAAACTGCCGAGGTAATTGAATTCCGCTACATATTCCAATAGTTCTTCTCCGATTTTTATTATATCGTAATAAAAATAGTAACTGCCCGCAAACTACAAACAAAACAAAAAAAACCAATGGGCCCAACTACAAAGAAACTATCTAAATATCTGAGGGAAACTACACTATAATTGGAATTATTGGGTGAATAAGTTGAGAATGACGATGATGATGATGAATGGTATAAAGTTTACAGTTGGGGGGTTGGAACCTTTGGTGTTAATTGTGTGGTTTGGTCGTTATTAAAATTAAAGTTCAGTTTTAATAATCTGCTGATGCTGCTAACATGGTTAGGTTAGATTAGGCTAACATGGTTAGCGAAACGCGCGTCCAGTGTTAAAGTAAAAGTGTTTTGGTGTATTGTGGTGATTTAGTGCTTTATTTTGCAGTATAAAGTTTACTGGGAAATATTATAGAAACTCCAGATATATTTTCAGAACAAACAGCACGCCCCTACTCCTGGATATTTTATGAATTAAATTGATCATGTTTTTAAAAAACTGCGTTACCCTTACTATTGCCAAGTTATTACAAGTCCATTTGTCAGACTGTTCAAGTATGTTTCACTCACATAATAAGTATATACAGGGTGCTACAAATTCGAGGTACGAGCATTGGTACCTCGGAAACCGTAATAGATACGAAGATGGTTAAATTGGGGCAAAGTTGCTCCTTGGGATGTTCACCAAGATGCCATCAAAAAAGTTTTAAACGTTTCAAGGATTGCTGAGTTTTTTGGGAAAAACGGATTTTTTTGAAAATCAATTTTGTTTTTTCCTGTAGTTACTTTCTAGAAAATTAAAAAACTAATTCCACATTCTCACAGCCACTTTATTACGGCTATCTGATAGAATTTTTAGATTTTCAAATTAGCTGGCAATTTGTGAGATACAGAGGCCAACTAATTTTTTTTAAATACGGACCTGCATTTTTTATTTCAAGTTTTGAAAGAAATCGGTCTCGTGCGTAAAATGATATGCCACACTTGATACTTTTCTTTTATTTTGGGTACCTTAACAACAACAAAACTATTTAATTATTATTTAAAATAATTTTAAGTCCGACTCTGGTTTTTTAAATTATTTAATCTGATTATAGTCATCGCAATAATATTGATCAGCGCTAATTAAAAGTGAATAAGGAAAATCGAGAAAAATTGAAAGATTCAAATAAATAATATCCAGACCAGCAATTTAAAGATATTATTTTTAAGTTTTCCCAATTTTTCAATGAATTTGAAATCTCAGTGTACGATCTAATAATATGCATAATATTAATCGTAGTTATTATAAATAAATCAACTTCTACAAACTAGTTTCTAATGTTCTACATATTCGAAACGGTCACAACCCTCCCTAATGCACAAATTTATTTTACGTTCAATCTTATTTAAAGCTCTTTGAACATATCTTCTTCTTATGGAGGACAAGAACCTCTTAGCATATTATACTGTTCTACCATTTCCAATCCATCTTCCGGAGAAATGATTTGATTGTTTATATTATATTTATTTTATTTTATTTGATTTTCCGTATTTAATGTTTCACCCCACGTCATTGTTAAGTTTGAAAGAATATCAGTATTTTAACGATGAATAGATTTAATATTAGAAAAAAACAAAGCCGGACTGAAATTAGTTTAAATAAATTGTGTTCAAATGTCCGATATAAAAAATATTAAGTGTGGCATATCATTGTACTCGGGAGACCGAGTTATTTCAAAACCTCAAATAAAAAATGCAGGTCCGTATTTAAAAAAATCAAGTTGAGCTCTGTATCTCACAAATTATCAGCTAATTTGAAAATCTAAAAATACTATCAGATAGCCCTAATAAAGTGGCTTTGAGAATGTGCAATTAGTTTTTTAATTTTCTAAGAAGTAACGACAGGACAAAATAAAATTGATTTTCAAAAAAATCCGTTTTTCTGAAAAAGCTCAGTAATCAGTAAAATTTTTGAAACTTCTTTGATAGCATGATGGTGAACATCCCAAGGAGCAACTTTGCCATAATTTAACCATCTTCGTATCTATTACGGTTTCTGAGATACCAATGCTCGTACCTCGAATTTGTAGCACCCTGTATAGGGAAATTAAAATAACTTTGGTTGCACATCATAATACGACCACCAGCAAACTCCACAAGACGACGCATGGTGTCATTGATGACGTGCAACGAAAGTTGTTTTAATTTTCCTTTATAGTGTGTGCTGTAAGTCTAACAAGTTTAGTACTATATGTACGTAAATAGCATAACTACCTTCACATTATATTTCAAATCTAAATATTATTATTAAAATCATTAGATACAGCCAGAGCGTCAGTCAGTATTTAAAATCTAACTTTAAATAATCGTTCGCTTTGCAACGAAATTAATACAGGTGGTAACATTGTTTCTCTTCCGTGAAATTTCTCATTAGTGCGCGAGTAAACCTACTTTTGTCTATATTAGGTGCAAGTAAAATTTCTTGTCTATATGACAAGCAAAAGCCGGGTATTACCGACAGCAACGTAAACTATACGAGCGCTTGTGGGATTCGAGCTAGCGGAGCTCCCCCGCTAGGCGACCCCCTGTAGTAAAATGATAAAGAAACACCGTCTAATCCTAATATTAAGTACGCGGAAAGAAATGGTGTATAATATCCAAACAGGTTATTGAAAATTATTTGCATTATCTGTTTTAATCTACTTATAACAAAATAACAAGCAAAATAATTTTCATAAAATTATTATGCTGTGAAATCACAGTGTTAATGTTAACCCTTTACCTTTCATTTCTTGAATCATAAGAATTTGAGTTAATTCAAGTGCAATTTTTAAATATTATAGATTATATAGAAAGATTTTGCATAAACTTTAAACATACAGGGTGTTACAAAATAATACTTCTCATGGTGTCAACTTTTATAAGGTGGCTCAAAAAAGTGTGAGTGGATCGGGATGATTTTTTCAAATAGAACACCCTGTATATTATTCCATATTTGGCTTCCTTTCACATCAATTTACATAATCCTAAGATATGAGTAAATATATTTCCATAACTTCAGAGATATTAATCTATACTAATATATATAAAATCCTTAAGTGACTGACATACTGATTAATCACGATCCTGCTCAAACCACTCAACGTAAGAAGCTCAATTTTGGCATACAGGTTGATTCTAGGGTGTAGAGGTTCGATAAGAAGGGATTTTTCGAAATTCCAGTTCCAAGAGGGTGAAACCACCCCTCAAATATTACAATATTTTTTATTTAAAAAACGGTCAAGTTTCCGAAAAAACGCTTAAACACGTATATTTTATTTTGTTTTTTTACATATTTCAAGATATTTTAAAAATGTATACAGGGTGTTTCGGAAAATCTGGCCATTGATTAATCACGATCCTGCTTAAAGCGCTTGACGTAAAAAGCTGATTTTTGGAAAACAGATTGACTTTAGGGTGTAGAGGTTCGATAAGAAGGGATTTTTCGAAACTCGAATTTTAAGGTAGTGAAACTATCCCTCAAATATTAAAATATTTTTTATTTAAAAACCGGTGAGTTTTTTTGGAAAAACTCTTAGACATGTATATTTTATGTTGTTGTTTTACATATTTTAAGATTTTTTATAAATTTATACAGGGTGTTTCATGTTCATCAAATATGACCATTGAGTAATCACGATTCTGCTTAAACTGCTTGACTTTTAAGGCTGATTTTTGGCAAACGGATTGACTGTGGGGTGTAGAGGTTCGATAAGGAGGGGTTTCTCGAATCTCAAATTCCAAGAGGGTGCAAACGCCCCTCAAATATTACAATATTTGTTATTTAAAAAACGGTTAGTCTTTCGGAAAAACGCTTGGACAAGCATAATTTATTTGGTTTTTTTACATTTTTTGAAATTTTTTAAAAAATCATACAGGGTGTTCCAAAAATCTGGGTAATTTCTTAACCACCATTTTGATTAAACTGCTTGACGTAAAAAGCTTATTCTTGGCAAGCGGATTTTTCGAAAGTCAAATTCCAACGAGATGAAACTACCCCTCAAATATTACCAAGTTATATAATAATATCGCCATATTGTTTTTTCTCATGCTGACATAAATGTGAGAAAATTTTATCCAGTTTGTTATTAATGGAAATTCTTACTTTGCTTTATCATCACCATTACAAATGTTTAATTCGACGCGAACGAAGTCGCTGGTACACGCTAGTATATAAATAAAAATAAGCAGACAGTAGTATCGACTGACTAGTGAGAAAGAAAATCTAGAAACTAGTGGGGTTGCAGTCGAAAGGGTTTGGACTAGAATTATTAATACACTTTGTTAATTAGTTAAGCTTTTGGAATTTATTTATTAGAGAAGGTAAAAAACCTTCTCTAAAAACTACATTAAAAAATAGGCTTAAGGGAAACATGGAAGAGTCTACAGTAAAATCTTCCCTGACCAGTCAAC
Source organism: Sitophilus oryzae (assembly GCF_002938485.1). Lineage (NCBI taxonomy): Eukaryota > Metazoa > Arthropoda > Insecta > Coleoptera > Curculionidae > Sitophilus > Sitophilus oryzae. The sequence continues at coordinate 28,665 of NW_022145863.1, read as the reverse complement.
CACAATAAGGGCTATTTTGGTGCGATTAAACCGCCTGATTATTAATTAAAACATTAGAAATAATTGCGAGATCTTCGAGCACACTTCTTCAATTGCGTCTCAATCTTGAGAGATTGAGAATTATTATTAAAATATACCATTTAAAAAACACAAAAAAAATGATTTTATATTTTTGAAAGTTTGGCGTAGAATTTTAAACATCCTGTATGATTTACGATTACTATATTTATAGCAAAATTAAGTACAGACCATCTAAAGTAAATACCTAATACAGTTTTGATATCAGGACAGTTCTTGTATTATTAATATTTTTTTAACGCTGAAAAATATATATTTTTTATTTATTTATTAATATCTCTGAAACTATCAAAATATATATGTTTAAAATTTGTTGCAGTAATGTAATTTTCTTACGTAAGTCAACGGATATGGAGATGTGCATATTTTAATATATTTTTTTTTGTTTAATTTTTCGTGAATACAGTATTAGTAAAATGAGATTTATTCGTTTATGCATTTTCAAATAATGTTTGATATTCTATAAAATTTTAAACAAATTTATAAAAATCTCCATAGTGGCTTTAATTATAGAGATAAAAAACTTCGCCAAATTGGCAAGAAGCGTTTTCATATTTTTTAATTTGTATCTAAATACCTTTTACCGATAATATTATAAAAATATATTTTTTAAGTAAATATTGAATCACTTAACTGCAACAACGATAATTATAAATCCTAAAAACTAGAAAAATTCTTTAGCGGCATCTAGTTAAGAATCGCGGCAACATTTTTAGATATGAAAATTGAAAATCAATAAAAAGCAGCGCTCTGCCTTCAAATAACAGACCATGTTTAGTTCAAATTTTCAGAGCAAAATACCTTTTTACAGATATCGTATCTGAAAATATATTTAAAATATATTTTTTATTTCTTGAGTTATATCGACAGCTACTTCATTTAATAACTTTGAAATATAGGCCAGATACTATAAGAAAGTCCTATTATGATATAATTTTACATATATTGCAGTTCATACAAACATTAAAAAATTGGAAACATTACAAATATTTTCGCCAGATGGCGCTAATAGTTTACTTTTGACACTTTCAATTAAAAAAATATCATTTTCAATTTTAATCTATAGCTGTAAATATAACAATTTGACTCGAAATAACAAGTATCTGATACCAAATTATTCGTTAAAAATATGCCATTTCCAAATATACTAATGAGCCAATCTAGTTACATTTGAAAAAATTGATTTATGATTAAAAATACGATTTGGGAGTCTTTTAACTAGCCAGGAAAAGACACAAAAAACATTAGACGATCAAATCTGTTTAACACCTTGATATTCTAGATTGGAATTTAAAATGCTATTTTTTTATTTTAAATTGTCAAAACTTGACATGTGATATGGCTTCCTGTTCTAAATGTCATTTTCTATCATAGAAAATTAAAAAAATTGCAGCGAATACAATTTAAAAATCAAAATTTGTAGTCATATCCGCTGAAACAGAAACTGACCAAAACCATTGAAGTCGGGGTTCCGAAGTTAATTAAGACGTAATTTACCTAATTAGCTATGCGTAGTTTTTCTGCAAAAACTGCGTATTTTCTTGTGTATTAACTACATAAAAACTACTTTAATAAACTACATATTGTTATTACGATAGAAAAACAATCATATAAATTAAAATGTTAATTTTGATGAAACACGTAAGGTATAAATTATTTATATAATTAAAGAATTATCAATTAAGATAAAAAAAAACAGAATATAATTTTTTCAGAAACAGAACATAATATTGTGACAACATATTAATATTACATATGCAGTGACAATATATAAATAATTCAGACAAACAGAACATAATACTGTGACAATATATTAAAATTATTAGATATAAAATACAAAAACTATAAAACATTTAAAATAACCAAATTTTATATAAATATAAATTAAATATAAAATATCAGATTTTAATCACATAGTCAGTAATATTGTTTAAAACTTTGTAGAAAATATATTTTCCATTTCCTCTGTATGGGGGGTGCAAATAATCTTTTGAAACCAATCCTATACCACGTTCATTGTCATTTAATATCTTATAAAGTTATAGGGATAAAATTAACAACAAAACATGAAAAGCGTTTCTGCACGCATGAAAATAAATAGTTTTAAATTCTTATAACGACATTAAAAACTTTTTAAATTATGATTGTATAAATAAAGAACTTTGGTTGTATAAATATTTCTGGATCTAATTCTTTAGATTATAAAATAAAATTTATACTATTAAATTCGTTCAAAAATTTATTTCTTTTATGAATTTGTAAATACACTGAATCAGTTAATCTTTTAATTAATTATTAAATCCTTAAAATCCTCAGAGAATGACAGAGGTCAATTAAAGATGAGATAAAACAAACTTGAGAATATTAATTAGTATGAAAAGAAATAGTCAATGCTTTTTGAAGAGAAGAGTAATTTTGAGAAAATGTGAATCGTAGCTATATAAATTATGATGAAGATATATTACAGTTGTACAAATATAGGAAGAGACTTGGGGCTAGCACCGATCGCGTGTTATTTTATATTTCTCACGTCTCTAGCTATACTTGTTAAGTTGTACTTTTAAAATAAAATATTCGAATAAAACTATGCATAAAAAGTATTATAATCCGGATATTTTATATAAAAAGTTATAATAATTCGATATAAAACTAACAGCAAATAAAATAAGAATAGAACCACGTTATAATTAACATACAGATACAGCTAATAAATTTTTGCAACAATACCAACTATAAGCGATACCATTAACCTTTTAGTTACGTAATCGAGGGTGTGATGTTTAAATTCATTGTAGCCAACCATTGATATATTCGGTGCCGGGCTGGCTAACTGGAGTGTAAATCTCCCGATGGTAAAATTCAGTTGGTAGCTCTGCTGTAAAAAATGTCAAGTGCAACATTTATTTAAATATTTCCTGACATTGTCATTCGTTTTGACACTTTATTTTTGTAATACGAGTTTCTGGTTTAAATCAATTGTGTTGTGCTATTTTAAGCTTAAAATGTTTTACTAGTAGACTTTGCAGTCGAACATTGTTCTTTTTAGAACCTCTTTTAGTACAAAGTGTACAAGATAGCTTAATAGCCGCTGTAAAAGCTCATCGCAACCTTATTGGAATATTTTAAAAAGGAAAGCGGTAGTAATAACTCTTTATGTCCCTTAAGTGCTGTTAATGAGGTGAGTTTTGTTAATTTAAATAATAACTGTTTATGTACCTATTTATAATTAATTTATTTTTGTTTCCTAAAATGTTTTGATTAAAATAGAATATGTAAAAGTGGGCAACGCTGTGCCGGTCAAGCTTAATTGCTTGTCTAAAAGTTTATTTGGTTTGTTGTTAAATTGTTTATTGTTTATTTTTTTATTATTTTAAAAAATTAAAAATATTAACTCTTCCTTCCTTATTTATATTTGAATCCGTTTGCCTAATACGTAAGCATGTATCAGCTTCTCAAGAAAAGCCATCTCACACTTATCCACTGAGGAATGCGGAGCAAGATCTTTATCTACCTACCCCACGCTCACAGTTAGTTAAAAGTTCAATATTATACAACTCGAAAAAAATGCACAATCACCTGCCATTTGAAATCAAATCCATAACATCATTTTCTTCATTTCGCAAAGCTCTTCGCAAAGCTACTCTTATTTACTAGACAAGGCTTTCTACGCCGTAAATGAATTATATTTTGATAATCGAATTTGATCTTGTAAACACTGGTCTAATGTTTGCTATTGCTATATTGACCAATGACATCGAAATAAATTTATTTAGAGGTCATTGATATTTACTATAAACTAACTAAACATTTTTGAACATTATTTTTATCTTTTTGTTCTTTGACATTGTAAACATTTATAAATGTTTATTTTGAACAATAAGACTGACAATATTATTTGTATAAAGTTTTGTATTATCTTTTGTTTGTCTGTTTGTGTACCTTGTTTGTTTACTTTATTTGTTTAGTTTACCTTTGTCTACAAATTGTAAAATTTTTTGACAATAAAGGCATTTATTTCTTTATTTATTACCTGTTGTTATACAAACTAAAAATGGAAGTAAACAGTATCAGAGTAAACAATAATAGCGATTTATTTATTTCATGTACGCTAAAAGCCATCAACAAAAATTACAATTAGAATAGGGTTTTAATTACAATTATAATTACAATTATTAGGGTCCGGCAATAGTGCGTCGGGCATCGGTAGCTCCAGTAATAAAAAACTTAGGAATTTTAAATAACTGTAAACCTAAAGTATGTGCTGAATAGAATGTATTTCAGAGATATTAGTAAATATATAAAAAAACAACCTATAAAAAAATATTAAAAATACAAGAAATACCCTGATATCCAAACTATACTAGGTATTTACTATAGTCGGTTTGTACTTACTTTTCTAGAAATTGTCGTATTTTTATACAATACAGGTTGTTCAAAATTATATGCCAATCTTTTTAAAATATCAAATAGTTTTTCTCCGTTTCTTTTTTCAAAATAGAACTGCCCGTATATTATTCTTTTGATCGGGGGAGAATTAAAAAATGGAAACTTTTTGTATTTAAAGTATTTCTTAAGTTTTTAACGAGTGTGCGGGTATTCATAATATTATATTACATATGGATATTTTAACAGTAATTTTTAACACAGGTACCTAATGATGTTTGTCTAGTATTTTAGGTTTGAAAGAGCCATATGTAATAAAAACGCGAATATTTGCGAAACAGCCAAAAAATACTTTAAATGCTTTAATTTTTTATTCTCCATCTAACAAATCAATAAAATACAAGGTGATCCATTAAAAAAAAGAAGAACATTTATTTTAAATTTTAGAAAGTTTGACAGAATTTTGAAAATTCTCTTATTAACAAGCCACTACTACAGTAAAATCAAATTAGACGAAAATCATTCTAAAAACAGACATTTTACTAAAAAGCTATAATATAGTTTATTTTTTGATTTCTCAATCTCTCATGTGTAGTATATCATTATACAAGTTAATAATACTAAATTTAATCTCCAATTTAGGTTATTATAATACAAAAAAAACCTACACACTACTTAGAAAACATGATATTGATAAATAATTTATCCCTTCTCTATAAAATTACTTCCCCCACCTGTCAGCTAAACAATCTATCCCCCATATCTGATACGTAAACAAAACCTTTATCCCAAAATTGCAAGTTTATTATACTGCTTCTTTACGCACTAAACACTATATCCCCCACTCATTCATTTCTCCTCCACACCATTACGCACCTGCTGCCTTCGTAATACGCAAATAATAAATTATTTTCCTACGAAAATCCGGTGCTGGAAATCAAGCGACCTGGTTGGAATTAGCAGTAATCGATAGCTTATGTGGCAAATCTAAAAGACGTTCCTCAATAAAAAAAAAGATTGAAAAGGATATAGGTGCAATTTTTTTTATTTATGGCAAAAGTTTGGTATGAATATCATAGCAATCAGCATTTACTCTTAAAATAAACTAATCAAAACAAATTAGGGGATCACATATATGTGATCCCCTAATTTGTTTTGATTTGTATTATTGTTTTGATTATTGAAGTGTATTTACTATTTTATAGACCAATCTCCGTGTATTTATAGCAGCATATCATCAGAAAATTTTGTTCTTTTGTTCACGCATAAGTTGACACAAAAACGAAATTCTTTCCCGTTATAAAAAAATAACAATATAGACGCACTAATTCCATAAATCAGTTTCTTACTTAGTGTGATTTTGCTTTCTTAGATCGTCAAAATTGGTGTTAAATATGGCAAATTCGGTATCTTGTTTAAGCCGCACTCCGTGGAAGAACACTTACCGCAAGCAATCTACAAAATCTTCTTAGGATCGCCACAGGAAAACGAATTTCAACTCATACTGTAAGAAATAGGCTGCATGAAGTTAACATTTGATCAAGGCGAGCAACTGTTGCGCCGCATTTATTTGATCACGAAAGATATTTGCTGAAGAACATCTATCAGTGGAGGCACGTTCTTTTTAAGGACGAGTCTCGTTTTTGACTAATCCATAATAATGCTCGGCGAAGGGTATACAGAACACCAAATGAACGGTATCTGGACACAACACTCAGAGAAGCAACTCAATTTGGTGGAGGTTCCGTCATGGTATGGGAAGATATATATGGGCGTACGGACTTCCCATACAGCACGTCCAAATGAAATTACGTTTCTACAAGGGAGACACCTGAGAAACCAAATATGTTAAAATGAACCTATGTGTTCATCTAGTTCTAACATATACATATGAGATACACGCAGGCTTATATTGATAGAATTGTGTGATACAGTGTTTACTAGTTGTATACCGTATGCACTCAAGATTCTAAAGAGTTTTTTGTAACGTAACAAATAATTATTAAAATAATGAAATCTGACGTCGGTATATGAGACATACAATGTATATGTCATATGTATGTGTGAAACTTCGTATCATAGTTGTGCCTATACACCTTGTAAAAATGTGACGAATACACATAATATAAATTTCTATATAGACACTTTGTAATAGTGTACTGTTGTGTCTACATTCTAGCATGAAATGAAGGTGTGCGCACGCGCGGATAGTAGACACACCGACCATGTGTATCTTATGCGTTCTCTCTCCTTTCTCCTTTCTAGGAGTGGTATGCGTTAGCAGTCATTATTGTTTTATCATTCGGAAGCTCTGTATAAATATTCTGTTTGTGTGTAGTTTAAAAGAGATTTTAAGGTAAGCACAAGTTTTTAATTACCTTGTTACACCTTCCTAAGAGTATTATTAATATTATAGCAGCGACTCTTCCCTTACTCGATACCCAATTTACCAAATTTTGACTCCAAAGAATGAAAACTCCAAATATTCTCGTATAATGATAAAGAGGTTAGCTCTGCAATATACTTTTTTTTAATTTGGAAATAATAAAAATCTAAAATGACCAGAGAAAGAAAGATTTAAACACTTCAAAGAACTTCTTACACTGATATTCGGTAAGTTATTGATGGATCAATATACAGGTATGTTTAATATTCAATAATCAGTTTCATATAAAATTTAAGGGTGAGATTTTCAATCTGAGACTGTTAATCTCGATTAATGAGTATGGTAACAAATCAACTGTTTGGAGGGAAAAGAAGAGAAAAAAATGACTAAACGATGAGGCCCACCAAAATCGTGGCGATATACGAGTGTTTACCATTTTAGTATGTTGTTATACTAGGTACCTACTTATATTTTTAATACATTTTGATATAAATTCTGTTCTTTTACATAAGAATTTTATTTTTAACCACTTAATCCATTTTATGGAAGAAAAATGGTACATTTAATACAAAACAAAAATGGAACAATTTTAAGGCTTCTCTTGAACTTACGATTGAGATACTTTTGGAAAACACAAAGTTTTGCCTTCCTAATTTTCGTTCTAGAAAGATATAATTGGTAAAAAAGGACGAAAAGTTAGGCATCAAAACTTGTATTATTTCCTAAATTCGTTCATAAGAAGTAGTTTTATCTAGCACAAGATGTATATAGGAAGCAAAATACATACGTATACAGGCGGTAGTCACAACTACAATGTGTAAACAGAGTTTAAACGTAATACACAAGCACTGTGTATCCTACGGCACACTGTGTATCCCTTACTTTGTGTATACGTAAATGCTATACTGTGGCTACATTGTGTGAGGCGGACGTTTAACCTTTAAACCTTTTTAATACGTGTTGAACTACAATGTGTAAACGTAGCATATTTACATCAGGAGAATTGTGTCACCCTGTGTCTACATCTAATAATGTAAACACATCGTAAATGTGATTTGATGTGCTGTATGGGTTGCATGTCTTTCTAGACGGCATAATTAATGCTGAACAATTCAGAGATGAACTTCTTGAACCATATATTATTCCATTTGCTCAGTATAGTCCAGAATTCATCTTACAATAGGATAATGCCAGGCCTCATACTACAAGAGTAGTTACTCGATACCTTGAAGAGTCTAATATCACAATTATGTACTGGCCTGCTAATAGCACTGATCTTAATCCTATTAAGCACCTTTGGGGCCTACTAAAAAGAAGACTACAAAATTGTCCACAAGCACCAGATATTCAAACTTTGGGAGAAAATCTTCGAGAAGAGTGGAACGCCTTTCTTCAAGAGATTATTCGGAGCCTCATTCAGTCTATGCCAAATCGGTGTGCAGAAGTGAATAGAAACCGCGGAGGACACACACATTATTAGTAAGAAAAATGTTTCCGTTGCCAATTAAGATAAAAATTGTTTAGCATTGTTTTCGATACATATTGTAGTCATTCATAACGTAATAAAAAAACAATTTTCAGCAGTTTGGTTTGGTTTGGTTGCGCCAAACCAAACCACACCAAGGTGCATACACTACATTCAAACTTAATTCCTATGGAATATATGGCTAAGTTTATATATTTAAATACATATATTTTCTTTGTTAAAACGAAATTTATCAAAGTGATCCCTAATTTGTTTTGACTAGTTTATATTGGCCTCTTATGTATAACTGTACCTGTTCGCATTCAATCCAAACTGACAAATGCAGTGGAAATCACGCGATGAGTCAGACAGAAGTGCTAAGTTTTTAATGTCTACCCAGAGGAAATCTTCACTAAGGGCCTCAAAAATGATGCCGGCGGAATTAGAGTTAACGCACTAACAACAATCTGCGCTATACGGACGACACAGTACTTTTCGCTGAAAACATTCAAGATCTACATAATATGTTGAATAATGCCGTCACAGTTAGTCGAGAATATGGTCTGACACTTAACGTTAAGAAGACCAAATATTTGTTAAGAAATAAGGATTGGAATCGAGACGGCCCGTGCATTTTTTAAGCGAAATAAATGGATTGGTATGGACGTCATCTGCTTTTTTTCTGTCATCATTTGTCGAAATCTTACCTGAGAAAAAAAAACAGAGTATATTTTTTATTAATTAATTATTTAAGCAAATTTAAACTAAGTATGTATTGGGTTATAAACTATAAATTGGATTAAAAATGTTATAGAACAATTTAAACCGTGACAATCGAGGTCGCAATCGAGTATCTGTAAAGTTTGACATTTATAGTAATAAAGCACTAAAAACTGAGTCTATTGGCTGAATGGAGTCCAAAATGGCCGAATGGAGGACCATAAACAAAGGCATGGTTTTAACGTAAAAATTACGAAAAAATGTTAGCGCCTTTTTCAAAGGCGAATATCTCCAATAAAAATAAAGCCAATTGAGATCAACCAAAAAACAAAATATTGAGAAAGGATGTACCTAGATTAAAAATGTATTTTTAAATCCCTTGCTGTCTTAACATATTCCACAGGATGTTTTAAACTTTCATCAAAATATCAACATTTTGTTTACCCTCCTATAATTGACAGATCGGAACTTTCATTTTTAATTTAGAAAGAAATACTAAAAAGTCAAGTAATTTAGCTACATATTTATTTTTTAGCTACATACTTAAGCCACTAGAACTAAATCTATACTAAATTTTAGAATACATCAAAAACAAAGGATAAAAAAATAAGGGACCCGTTTTCCCTGTGTGTAATTAGTCCATTTCTATACAGTTCTTTGTCTATACCTTTCAAGAAATCCATCAATTCCATATTCGATAAGTAAACAAAACCTTTATCTCGAAATTGCAAGTTTATTATACCTCTTATTTAGGCGCTAAACATCATAAGCTCCCCTTTTCATCCCTCTACTTGCTATCGTTTACGCACCTGGCGCCTTCCAAATACGCAAGTAATAAATTATTTTCCTGCCAAAATCCATAGCTGGAAATCAAACGACCCCCCTTTCGAATTAGCAGGAATCGATAGCTCGTGTGGGAAAACCAAAAACGTGTTTTGATAAAAAGGAAATTGAAAAACTTTAGAGACTTTTTTTTTTGGTAGATCTACAGAATAAATTATATTTTGGAAATGTTGTGCTCTATTTAACTGTGCAAAAAGAAACATCACTTGCTATTTATTTTTATTTATGCAAAAGCGCAATATTTGTTATGAGGTCAAACAGCGCCCTCTAGTTACCACGAAAAAGCTATGAAAACAAAATTTATTCAGGAAATTATGAAGAAAAAATATCGTTTCTAACTAGGGCTCGTTTAAAATATTTTTAAACGAGCCCTAGTTTTTTTAAATCGGTTAACCTAAACCAGAGTTATCCTTATTTGATAAAAAGCAAGTTTAACCACCCTAACCTCCCCCACCACTCCTATTTTATGAGTATTTTACAAAAGTACATTTTCTATTGATACATAAATACCAGAATATTATATAAATAATGCAATTACAGGATGTCCGAACGTTTCCGTCGAATCTTCTGGGCAGCCAGGTCCTCTATTTCATATATCTGCAGACTTAAAAAGTAAAAAAGTTCGGTTAAATGTATGTCTAAAACGCTTAGTCGGAGTGTAGAAATTTCATTGTTGTCATTTTCGTATTTTTTCCAAATAATTCCCTCACTGAGTGACGGTAGAATATATTGGATGAAAATTGGTGTCTGAAGTTTTTTGACATGAAAAATTTCTACTATTTTGTATGTCTAACTATATGACTCCTATGTATGTTAACAGATGGTAGACCACCCTTTATCACCTATTTGTATTTAAATACTGTTTATTGGAGAAGTAAATAACTTTTAGATGACATGTATTATTTAATTTACTAACTGAGTTAAACCCAAAATAATTATAGCGAAATTTTACAGCATTTAATCTTTTCACGTAAGAACAGTATTCCTGGGAAACACCTATCAGCTTACGGAGTTTTAATTGGTTTTTGATTGAATATTTCTAGAATCAGAATTATCCTTAATACCTGTCATCATTGACATGTTTTCCGTTTGAACATATAAACATGAAATTGCTACGTAAATACCATTATATAAGGCTGAAATAGTTTCATTTAATTATACGAGAATGTGTCTCGTGCGCTTAAGAGTTCAATCAGAACCTGTCTCTCTCTCATTTGTTACGCAAAATTTATATAATTAGTAGTTAATATATATTAATATATACTCTCTGAACTTAAAATATTCCAAGAGACCTAATAAATGTATCTTTGATCAACACCTCAATGTTGGCTCTCTATCTCAACAGAGTATCTGAATCCTTCTGGTTTTTGATGCGTTTATCAAAATATGTGACTATGTATTCGAGAGGCCCTATTTCCTATTCTACTTAATATACGTTAGTAGAACTGCTGGAAATTACTCGTTATATCGGTTTATACCGAACTCTATTCCTCTCAAGAGATCATCTCCTCTCTATTTTCCGCGTATGTTTTACCCTAATAAGAAGTGACATGAAATTGTCCATATTGTTTTTCTTATCCAAACTCAGAAATACTTTTAATAAATTATGTTAAAAAAAAAAAAAAAAAAAAAAAAACATATTACTCTTCAAAACAGTTAAAACCAAAAACATGTAGGGTGGCGCCCCTTACAAATAGGAGTCATATTGACATCAAAATCAAATTTCTCAGGTAAAAAAAACTTTTTTTTTTAATTTTGATTATTTTAAGACACTAACAATTACTATATAATAATCATATAAAAAAAAAAAAAAAAAAAAAATACCAAATAATATTTTTATGCTGCCGTGGCAGGAATTAAGTTTAACTTGCTGCCGCAGTTTACCGAGATTACAGTTGATCATCCACTTTACTAATTACTTTAATATTTGAATACTCTCTTCCTCCTCTGCTTAGTCTCTTTTATAGTAAAAAAAAATATCAATGTTTTACTAGACCCTATGGTCATCAGTGATTGTGCGTCGCACCTAAGCGGACAATATTTCGAACTCAGACATCCGATATCTTGAGTTGGGCTGACCCACCCCTGTACAAACACAATTAATATCTCTTTATAGAGGTTACGTTAAAAATTGCCATTTCCAAACTGTACTAATGAGCCAATCTAGTTACATTTGAAAAAATGATTTATGATGAAAATACGATTTGGGAATCTTTACTAGCCAGGAAAAGACACAAAAACATTAGACGATCAAATCTGTCTTTCCAAGGCTCCTTGAAAAAATAGATTTAATTTTAAAATGCTATTTTTTTATTTAAATGTCAAACTTGACATGTGACTATGGCTATCCTGTTTTCAAAATGTCTTTTCTATCATAGAAAATTAAAAAAAAATTGCAGCAATAATTTAAAATCAAATTTTGACATATCCGCTGACAGAAAAACTGACCAAACCAATGAGTCGGGGTTTCGGAAGTTAATTAAGCGTTAATTACCTAATTAGCTATCGCGTAGTTTTCTGCAAAACTGCGTATTTTTGTGTATTAACTACATAAAAACTACTTTAATAAACTACATATTGTTATTACGATATAGCAAATATTATCATATAAAATTAAAAATGTTAATTTTGATTGAAACACGTAAGGTATAAATTTATTTATTAATTAAAGATTTTTTTTTTTAAGATAAAAAAAAACAGAATATAATTAAAAATAAACGTAGAAACAGAAACATAAATTGCTGACACATATATTAATAGTGCGTGAAATATTAATTCAGACAAACAGAACATAATACTGTGACAATATACTTAAATTATTAGTATATTTTTTTTTTTTTTTTATTTAAATAACAAATATATAAATATAAAATAATATTTAAATATCATTTTTTTTTTTTTTTTTTTTTTTTTTTTTTTTTTTTTTTTTTTTTATATATATATTTTCCATTTCCTCTGTATGGGGGGTGCAAATAATCTTTTGAAACCAATCCTATACCACGTTCATTGTCATTTAATATCTTATAAAGTTATAGGGAATAAAATAACAACAAAAACTGAAATACAAAATGCAGGTATTTTAAAAAAATAAAAAAAAAAAAAAAAATACATTAAAAACTTTTTAAATTATGATGTAAAGTTCTAAGTTTTTTATTATAAAAAAAAAAAAAAAAAATATAAAATAAATTTATACTTTTTTTTTTTTTTTTTTTTTTTTTTTCTTTATGAAATTTGTAATACATGAATCAGTTTCTTTTATTAATTATTCAACCTAAAATTTCAGAGAAGCAGAGGTCAATAATGGAGATAAAACAAAATTGAGAATATAATTAGTATGAAAAAGAAATAGTCAATGCTTTTTGAAGAGAAGAGTAATTTTGAGAAAATGTGAATCGTAGCTATATAAATTATGATGAAGATATATTACAGTTGTACAAATACTTAGGAGTGGACTTGGGCTGCACCGATGGTGTTTTTATATTTCTGAACGTCTTAGATACTTGTTAGCTTGTACTTTATAAAAATAATATTCAAAAATTGCATGTTCATTTTTTTTTTAAAAATTTAATAAAAAGTTTTTTTTTTGTATTTTTTAAATATTGCAAATAAATAGAATAGAACCACGTTTATATAAATCAGATACGCAATAAATTTTGCAACATACCACTATAAGCGATACCCATTAAACTCCTTTTAGTTACGTAACGGTGATGATGTTAACATTCTTGTGCCAACCATGACTTATATTGGTGCCGGGCTGGCTAAACGGAGTGTAAATTCTCCGATGTAACATCTCAGTTGGTGCCTGCTGTAAATGTCAAGTGCAAATTTAGTTAAAATTCCTGCATTGTCATTCGTTTTGACACTTATTTTTGTAATACGAGTTTCTGGTTTAAATCAATTGTGATATTTTAAGATTAAAAAAAAAAATTTTTACTAGTAGACTTGCAGTCGAAACATTGTTCTTTTTAGAACCTGTTTTAGTACGAACTGGACAAGATAGCTTAATATAGCGTAAAACTCAGCTCAACCTTATTGGAATATTTTAAAAAGGACAGCAGTAGTAAACTCTTTATGTCCATTAAGTGCTGTTAATGAGGTGAGTTTTGTTAATTTAAATAACTGTTTATGTACTATTTATTAATTAATTTTTTTTCCTAATTTATTGATTAAAATAGAATATGTAAAAGTGGGCAACGCTGTGCCGGTCAGCTTAATGGTTTCTAAAAGTTTATTTGTTGTTGTTAAATTGTTATGTTTTTTTTTATTATTTTAAAAAATTAAAAAATATTAACTCTTCCTCCTTATATATTTGAATCCTTTGCCTAATACGTAAGCATGTATCAGCTTTCAGCTTCTCAAGAAAATCCATCTCACACTTATCCACTGAGGAATGCGGAGCAAGATCCTTTATCTACCTACCCCACGTTCACAGTTAGTTAAAAAGTTCAATATTATACAACTCGAAAAAAATGCACAATTTTTTTTTTTTTTTTTTATTATAAATATTTTCTTATTTAGCAAAGCATTGCAACTCTATTTACTAGACAAGCTTTCTACGCCGTAAAGGACTTATATTTTGATAATCGAATTTGATCTTGTAAACACTGGTCTAATGTTTGCTATTGCAATTGACAATGACATTCGAAATAATTAATTTTATTAAAAAAAAAAATATTTACTATAAACTAACTAAAACATTTTTAACATTTTTTTATCTTTTTGTTCTTTGACATTGTAAACATTTATCAAATGTTTATTTTTTAAAAAAAAAGAAAGAAGAGAAAAGGAAATCACTTTTTGTAATGTTTGTTGTTTGCGTGTGTCTTGTTGTTTACTTATTGATATAAGATTACTTTGTCTACAAATTGTAAATTTTTTGACATAAAGGATTTTTCTTTCTTTATTAACCTGTGTTATACACTAATGGAAGTAACAGTATCAGACGTAAACGAATAATACGAAATAAAACAGAAATTAAAAAAAAAAAAAAAATTATTTATATTCATGTACGCTAAAAGCCATCAACAAAATTTACATTTAGATAGGGTTCTTTATTACAATTATAATTACAATTATTAGGGTCCGGCCTCGTGGCGGGCAAATCGGTAGTCCATTATAAAAACTTAGGATTTTAAATAACTGTAAACAAAGTATGTGTGATAATGTACTTTCAGAGATATTATATATATAAAAAACAACCTATAAAAAATATTAAAATACAAAATATTTTTTTTTTTTTTTTTTTTTTTTTTTTTTTTTTTTTTTTAATTTTCTAGAATGTCGTATTTTACCAATAACAGGTTGTTCAAATAATGCCACTCTTTTTAATATCAAATATTTTTTTTTTTATGTTTCTTTTTTCAAAATAGAACTGCCCGTATATTATTCTTTTGATCGGGGAAATAAAAAATGGAACTTTTTGTATTAAGTATTCTTAATATACGAGTGTGCGTTCAATAATATTTATAACTGATATTTTTAACAGTTATTTTTAAACACAGGTACCTAATGATTCTTTCTAGTATTTTAGTTTAAGAGCCATATGTAATAAAACGCGAATTTTTTTTTTTTATTTTATTTTATAAATGCTTTATTTTCTCCATCTCAAATCAATAAAATTAACATATCTATTTATAAAAGAAGAACATTTATATTTTAGAAAGTTGACAGATTGTGAAAATTCTCTTATTAACAAGCCACTACTACAGTAAAATCAAATATTTTTAAAAAAAAAAAAAAAAAAAAAAAAAAAAAAAAAAAAAATAATTAGTTTATTTTGATTTTCAATCTCTATGTGTAGAATCATTACAATTACTAATACTAATTTAAAATAAAAAAAAAAAAAATTATAATACAAAAAAAATAATAAATGTATTTATTTAGTTGTATTGATAAATAATTTATCCCTTCTCTATAAAATTACTTCCCCCCACGTATTATAGCTAAATCTTCCCCCATATTGTACGTAAACAAACCTTTATCCAAAAATTGCAGTTTTTTACTGCTTCTTTACGCACTAAACACTATTTCCCCATTCATTCATTTCCCCCCATTTTACGCACCTGCTTGCCTCGTATACGCATAATAAATTATTTTCTACGAGCTCCGTGCGAAATCAAGGATGTGAATTAGCAGTAATCGATAGCTTATGTGGCAAATCTAAAAGACGTTCCTCAATAAAAAAGATTGAAATTTTTTTTTTTTTTTTTTTTTATTTATGGCAAAACTTTTATCACTTTCAAAACACTACAAAAAAAAAAAAATAAACTAATCAAAACAATAGGCCATATATGTGATCCCTAATTTGTTTTGTTTTTATTGTGTTTTAGTTTTTACTATTATAGACAATCCCGTGTATTCGTTAGCAGCTTCTCAGAAAATTTTTTTTTGTTTTCCAACGCATTAGGTTGACACAAACCGAAATTCTTCTTAAAATAACAATTACGACGCCAATTCCATAAAATCAGTTTCTTACTTAGTGTGATTTTGCTTTCTTGATCGTTCAAATTGGTGTAAATTATTGGGCAAATTCGTTATCTTGGTGTTTAGCCGCACCCTGGAAGATCCGCAAGCATCTACAAATAAATCTTCTTAGGATCTCACAGGGAAACGGTAATTTCATACTCCTTGTAGACTAGGCTGCTATAAGTTAACATTATCAAGGCAGCACTTGTGTCGCGCCGGGCATTTATTGATATATCATGTTAGGCACAACGAAAAGATATTTTCTGAAGAACATCTGTATTGGGGCGTAGATCAGTGGAGGCACGTCCTTTTTAAGGACGAGTCTCGTTTTTGACTAATCCATAATAATGCTCGGCGAAGGGTATACAGAACACCAAATGAACGGTATCTGGACACAAAAATCAGAGAAGCAATTCATTTCGGTGGAGGTTCCGTTATGGTGTTTGGAAATATATTGGCTCGATTTCCCATACCACGTCCAAATGGAAATACTTTCTAAAGGGATACTCACTGAGAACCCAATTGTACATGACTATGTGTATTAGTTCTAACATTCTACATTATACACGCAGGCTTTATTATTTTGTGTGAACAGTTACTAGTGCATCGTTGCACTCAAGATTCCTAAAGAAGTTTTGTAACGTACATAATATTAATATAAATCTGACGTCGTATAAGAATACATGTATATTCACTTGTATGTGTGAATTCGTATCTATTTGCCTAATGTACATTTGTAAAAATTGAGATAAAAACATATATTTCTTTAGACACTCTCTGTAATGGTACGTGGTAATTCTAGCATAATTCGCACGCGCTAGGAACCAATGTGATCTTATGCGTGTTCTTGT
>NW_022145863.1:0-7167 GCF_002938485.1 Sitophilus oryzae | reverse complement strand
TGCCATGCATTGCTAAAAATAACTCATCTAATGAGCGAACATCCAATAAACAATCACATTCTTAAGAGTCCATTTTGTTAGTCAAACGTCAACAAAATATACCTTATGTTTGGACCAAATTTTCTCGAAAATAAAGACATAATTTAAAATTCCGTTACAATAGGAAAATAGATTGTAGTTTTGTGATTACAGTGATATATAATCTATATGGTTTTCTAACAAATTACTCGCTTTTTTATGGCACATGCTGAAACTCTGCAAGCCTTAATCAAACCTTAATCAAAGTACGTGTTTGGAATTTTGGGTGTGTCTTAACACGACAGGATAGGGCTAAGCTTAAGGCAGATTTCTGAAATATAATATATAATATTTCCTTCGGCCACACACTCGCTTTACCCGACCCCTGAGAGCAACCCGAACAGTACAACGTCACAAATTACCTATAAAAGATCATGAAAGAAAAGTGACTGCACTGAAACCACACCTGGCAAACCCTACAATAATAATACTGCACACAACACAACCTATTGAGGGTGTACCACCCAGTCGTTTAGTCTGGAAACCCATGCTGTGTCGTATTTGCTTGCTGGAATGACATAGTGTGTGGTTATATGCTTTTTTAAAACGGGTGTAGGATTTTTGTTGAACTTTTGAACTGTTATTTCTAAGTTTTGGTAATTTGTATATCTTATTTAAAATGGGATACAAATGTGTTTTATTTTATATGAAAAAAAGATATTTATAGTATAAAAATTAATCTCTATTTTAACAAAATTTAATTAAAAATGTGACAAAATAGTAACTTTCTACTATTCTACTGGACCTTTTCTGACTATATAAATCTTATTTGTAAACTTTAATATTATCAATATTAATCTATTGAATGTCATTTATCGATAATAAGAGGAAATTTCACATGGGTGGTCAAATCTATAGTTTTCATTATATCAAACAGTCTCTGAGAAATGTTTTCAACCCAAAATGCCTTTAATTATGTTTGACTAAGCACTGTTGGGTGATATTTGTTCAAAATTTGCAAAGAATCCGAATCTCTGGATAACTCGAAATTATTTGCCCATTTAAAAGCCTTTGATCATGAAAGTGGGAAAATTTGTTCATTTTATTTCACTGAAATGAAAATTATTTATATTAAATTCTGATGAGTTTTGCACTGAAGAAAACATTTAGAGGCTGTTTGATATAAATGGAAACTATAGAATTTATTATTATTATTACCCATGTGAGAAATTTCCTCTATTTACATCACAATTATTTATTGGGATTGAAAAATTTCACACCCCACTTTTCAACCAATAAATATGCTTTAATGTTGACTATTAATATTATAAACTGAAAAACTCTGGAAATTTTTCGAGGCGCCACGAAACCTTAGTGGAAATTTTTTGACAGTTGGAAAGGTAAACATAAGATCTACAATCATAAAGTGAATGAACTACAATGTTCATATATTGAAATATTACCTATTTGAGTTTTAGCATTTGATGTAAATCCAAGGTTGCAATATTTTATTTAAGGAAATATGTTAGGGATATACCTACATGAATTTTTGAAATTGCCATGTTCTAAAAATATAGTTCTGCCGCCCTTATTTAACCAAAGCTGGAGTATTTTTCTATTTAACGAAATATGATGGTTATATCTATATGATTTTTTAGAATTTATTTCATGTTGAATTATCTACAATGCCAAATCTTTAATGATATCGACTAATATAGCAAAAATAATAACGAAACATATTTAGTAATTATAGGTTTTATTAATATTAAAAACACAATTATTAACAATTTTGGCCAACTTAAATAAATTGAAATTATTTTAAAATGCCGTTGGATTAATATTTTTTTTTCAAATTTAGGTGTGAAATTTTCTTACTGAATATTATCGTAAAGCTTGTTGACTGGAAATTTTCTTTCCGGCACGAATATTTTAGGAATTCATCCCTCGTCTCGACTCGGGATAATTTTCAAAATATCTGTGCCCCAAAAAATTGTACAATTTAAGCTCCTGTGATATTATAAGTGAAAATATTTTTATATACAAAAAAAAAAAAAAAAGTAAAGATTTATATAGTCGAAAAGTCCGATAGAACCAATAGAAAGTAACTACTTTTGCCTCCACATCTTAATTAAATTTTGTTAAATAAATTCATTTTTTTTATACTATAAATATCTTTTTTTTTCCCAATCTCCTACGAGCTGATATAATAAGACGAGCAATCTATTAAATTACTGTGAGATTATATGCCTTGATAACATATTATGCAGATTTTATTTTCACCCAAAACAAATAATAACCTAAACTATACATTGATGCGGATTGTCTATGAACTTTTCTGAAGGTCATAGAAACCTGAACGCGTAATTCACGCGTGTTCTTTCGTAATCTGTTATAGGTAATTTGTGACAACGTAATAGACCTTAATTAGATTTGGATTGGGAATGAACTATATCGTGATTTTAAAATTACGCTGTTAACTGATACCGCCATTTTATATTATCAATTATTTAAAAGCGTCACGACTAGGGTTTCCGTTTTTTCTTGACCTTTTTTGAGAAATTTTATAATTTCGTCTTTTTTTTTCTCAAGTTTTTTTTTTTTTTTTTTTTTTTTTTTATTACAAATTTAACTGATTTAACAATGAAAAATTAATGAGACTATTAAAATGAAATGGTAGATTTTAGATACCATAAATATAATTTCTATTAATTTACAAAATTAACAACAAGAATAAAATATACATTCTATATCGGCCTAATCTATAAATTGGGTATGTCCCAAAATTGGCCCAATTCCTCTATAACATTTTATTTTTCACCAACGGTCCTGCTACGTCAAAACACTGGTTCCCATTAGAACACCGAAGTTAAGTTGACAAGGCGATACTAGTAGATGGATCGCAAGGGACTGGTCTGAACTTTGTATCGTGCTGTTATCCAATAAAGGCAAGTAAAATCTATTGACACATAATACCATCCACGCCGGTTCGAGGCCGGATGAAACTGGATATATCGTGAGTAAGAGTTGATTTAGACACTTGCTAAGTTGGTAGGCCATTGACCATGATATAGCTGAGGACCGAGGTTCGGATTCCATGTAAACAAAGTAGGCCCTGTCCAGATTAGCCCTGGGGAGCAAAAGGGAGACGTTAACTGAAATCTTTACTTCACTTTACTTTATTTCTTGTAGATAAAAAACGAGATTTGTAAGCAGCATATGACATAAATTAAAACTGACTGCGTATTCAATCAATCCTAATGGGTCAATAGAACAGTAGCTGATGATATAAGAACGAAACAACAAATATGATCACGTACAAAGAATGTCAGAGGAGAGGCTTCCAAAACAGATCATCAACTGGACACAAACAGGACGACTAAAAAGGGGTAGACCACTTAAGAGCTGGAGAGAAGGAATAGACAAGGAGCTAAAAGAATGAGAACTCGAAGACGATCTCCGGCTAGATAGGGTGCAATGGCGACTGGGCATCGAAAGACGTCGAAGAAAGTTTTAAAACCGATTGATATATATGACATATTCAATTGTTTTTGATCACTTCCTGTTTCTCCGGAATTGACAACAACTATTGATTATTAAATGGCACCCTGTGTATATTTCTACTTTGTTCGATAGAAAATGACACTCTGAATAGAATAACATATCATATGTCAATTTTTGACATTTTCGAATTTGGTTTACTTAAAATTGTAAGGGTGTTCTTGTGTTTTATAGACTACAAGAAGGCATTCGATTGTGTGAGGTGCAATATGGAGGGTTCTGAGCGAAATGGGAGTTCCGAATCAATCTAGTGGCTCTTATTAACTATTTATACACATTTTCCCAAAGAAATCCAGGCTGAGTATTTCGCCACTTGAACTCAAAGAAAATCTACAAAATAAAATAATTATTTTTGTAAACACTTCAAGTGTTAACCTAAACGACGTTGCTTGTCAAGAAGTTATGTTTATTGTACATAAATTTGCCTAACAAAGCAAAAAAAATGCTTAACGTTTCTGAAAGTTATCTCTTCCGTCGCTCTAAAGTAAAAAAATACAAAGAATAAAAACTATTTAAAATATTTAAATTCAACTATTCGAGAACACTTTACTTTTTTTAAAACAGATACGTCTACAAGAAACCGTTGACAATTTCAGGGTCAACATAACTTCTGACAAGCAGCGTCCGTTTAGGTTTAACGCAGAAGCCAAATTTGCCTAACAAAGCAAAAACAATGCTTAACGTTTCGGAAAGTTTTCTCTTTCCGTCGTCGGAAGCAAAAAAAATACAAAGAATAAAGAAAACTATTTAAAAATATTTAAATTCAACTATTTTTTTTTTTTTTTTTTTTTTTAATCAGATATTTCTACAAGAAACCGTTGACAATTTCAAGGTCAAGATAACTTCTGACAAGCAGCGTCCGTTTAGGTTTAACGCAGAAGTAGTTACAAAAATACCATTTTATCTTGTAGATTTTGCAGCAGTGGCGAAATACCCATACAGGATTTTTTGAAAGATGAATCCGCCACATAGGTATGACATTTTACAATCTCTTATATTTTATCAAATAATACTCGCAAATTGTCAACCTAGATAACAAAACGTCGGAACCTTTCAAACCTAGAAAAGAGGCACGCCAGGGCTGTATACTGTCACCCAGATTGTTTAATGCGCGAGGAAGGAGGAATCCTAGTCAACAGTAAAATCCTAAACAACCTAAGATACGCGGACGATACCATTCTGATAGCGATAAGTGAAGAAGAAATGGCCCGGTTGCTGGAAAGAGTTACAAAATCGAAAGCAATAATCTTGGTCTAGAAATAAACACTGATAAAACCAAACTCATGCTGATTGATAGAAGTGGTGCAGTTCGATTACACAACCTCCTCCTAACCCTATACTTAGGGTTTTTAATAACAAATAATGGGGGCTGTGAGCAGAGATAAGAAGGCGTATAGCAATAGCACGGGCGGCTATGATGAGCCTTAGAAAATTATGGGCAGATAAGAACATAACTAAAAACATCAAAAAGACCCTTGTTCGATCTTTGGTGTTAGGTCCATATACGAGTCTGAGTCATGAACCGTCAAGAGCGCTGATAGACACCGTACAGATGCATTTGAGATGTGGTGTTGGAGGAGAATGCTCCGTATCCCATAGACATCTCGAAGAACGAAGAAGTCAATTCTCGATGAACTCGGCATCACAGATCGATTATCAACCATCTTCCGTAGACGCATCCTGCAATACTTCGGTCATATCACTCGCAAAGGTGAAGACAACCTTGAGAAACTCATTGTACAAGGCAAAGTAGAAGGCCAAAGACCCAGAGGACGATCACCATAAAGTTGGCAAAAATAGCGAGAACTATTTAACTACGGAATTTTTAAATCAAGTTTCAGATAATAATCATGGCATTTACTCGCCAATTTTTGGACTTTACATTTGCTAAACCCGTAGAAATAGAGAAAACTTGGTATTTAAAAATTTCTTAATAAGCATGTTCTTTGTGATTATAGCAAATTTGACTACCAAATCTCGTTTACTTTTTTAGGCATGTGTTACACCAAACTTCAAAAACTAAAAAAATGTCCTAATAAGCAATTGAAACATCAGAAAACATAATATAAAAGATAAAATAAATACATAACATAATTCTACGAAATAGTTTATAAAAAAAACAAAAAAAAATTCTCAAGAAACCAATATCATTTTATAACTTGGAGCAGAAATTCATTCATTCCAGAATCCTTTTTCCTCAACAACTTATTTTTCAGAACTACAGCCCTTTTTAATATAAAGTAAATTGGAACATACTAACAGAGGTCAGTTATTAAGGACGGGATTAACTTAATAAACTCATTGTACTTTATCATATAAGGAATTAGAGGAAGGACGGCTAGCTTTGTTTAATAAAGTAAAATTAGTTTTTTAAATGGATTTAATCTAAAAATCTTCTAGAAAAATAAGAATGCTCTAGTCTATTAAATATAAAACTTCGAGTTAATATTACGCTATAAAAACACCAATAATACTGTTCATTTCTTAATTACAAGGTGTCTCAAAAAACACCTGCCATCTCCCGTAGGTAGAATCCTCACGTAAAAATAAGATTCATTTTTCATATTAAGATGGCTCCGATTGTGCTTTCTTTCGTAGCTACAGGAGGTTAAAATCTTCATTTTTTTCGATTTATTATAATTTTCTGATTATTTTTCTTCCAAGTGCTTTTAGCGATTCGAATGAAATTTGGAGTGTAAAAGTTATTATTGGTGCTACTTATTTTAATGCTAAAAATTTGTCGACAGATTCACCAGAGACGTGCATACGGGTTATTACTGGAATATTTTTCTAAAAAAACATGTACGCCACTGACTTTTTTCCTCTTATTAGCAAAACTGTGTGGCCATTTAAGGCAGTCCATTTTGATCTCCTCGGTGAGATAATAACGCAACTTTATTAATCACAATTAATAAAATTAATAAATTAATTATTTAATCTAACTTATTACTAAATTTTATTAAAATTGATTACACTGATGTACAGCAAATTCCCCCAAAAAATAATGGTATTTAAGGTAATTACAAGAGACCTATTTTTTAGAAGTTTTAACATCTTTTAAGGTGCCTGATGGCGTAGACGTACAGCTGTTGTCTACCAATCCAAAGGTTGTGGGTTCGAATCCCAGAGCCGGCATTTCATCAGCCGACTATTTTTAATAAAATAAAAATAGTTTAGGTACGTAGGTCGACTCAGCCTTAAACGAGTACTTAGTATTCACAATCCTGAGGTAATAATAGGCGGTTGAAGCGTAATACTAGCCACATTACCTTCATTGTATACCGAACGGCTTTAGCATGGCAAACTGTACCTTGTCTACTCCCAAGACGTTAAACTAGTGATGGCGCTTTGGAACAGGATCTGTTATTTTCGAAACAGGTTTGTTTTGGAACTGGCTTGGAACAAGTTTATGTGCTATCCTAAACCAGTTCCAGTTCGAACTGTTCGAGCTGTTTCAAAACATTGCAACTTAAATTAAATACTTAAAGAAATAAATTCTTGGAATTGTTTAAATTATGTTATCTACTATATTTGTGATACTAGATTCTTAATAGTGTATTTTTCAAAATTAGATAATTATATATTATATTG
>NW_022145862.1:7944-15391 GCF_002938485.1 Sitophilus oryzae | reverse complement strand
CAACTGGACTTGTTCGTGTCATTAAAATAAATAATTAATTTTTAGTACAACTCCTCTTTACCTGTCATGTTTTGGATTTACGGAGGTTCATACGCCAGTGGTTCTGGTGATTTTAACTATTACGATCCCACACCCCTTGTCCAAGAAGGTGTAATCGTGGTCACCTTTAATTACAGACTAGGTACTTCCAGACTATGTAAATCCGCTATGTTTTATTTTACTGAATTTAATTTAGGTTCTTTTGGATTTTTGTCGACTAAGGATACCGTAATATCAGGCAATGCTGGATTGAAAGATCAATTACTGGCTTTGAAATGGACTAAAAACAATATAGGCTATTTTGGAGGAAATCCTGATAATATAACCATATTTGGTGAGAGTGCGGGAGGTAGATCAGTGGGTTTTCACCTTATCAGCCCAAAATCTAAAGGTATGTTATCATATTTTCTAGATCTAAGATTGTTTGAATACACAGTATTCTGCAATAGTTCAGAAAAAGTATAAATTAACAAAAATGTGTAAATTTACAGAAAAAGGGTAATTTTCCAGAAAATATTTAACTTTTCAGAAAATGTGTAAATTTACAGAAAATATGTAACTTTTCAGAAAATGTGTAAATTTACAGAAAGAAATGTAAATTTACAGAAAAAGTGTAAATTTCCAGAAAATATGTAACTTCAGAAAATGTGTAAATTTACAGAAAATTTGTAAATTTAAAGAAAAAGTGTAAATTCACAGAAAAAGTGTAAATTCACAGAAAATATGTAACTTTACAGAAAATGTGTAAATTTACAGGAAAGTGAACATTTACAGAAAATATGTAAATTTACAGAAAAAGTGTAAATTTACAGAAAAAGTTTAAATTTACAGAAAAAAATGTAAATTTACAGAAAAAGTGTAAATTTCCAGAAAATATGTAACTTTTCAGAAAATGTGTAAATTTACAGAAAATTTGTGAATTTAAAGAAAAAGTGTAAATTCACAGAAAAAGTGTAAATTCAGAGAAAATATGTAACTTTACAGAAAATGTGTAAATTTAAAGGAAAGTGAACATTTCAGAAAATATGTAAATTTCAGAAAAAGTGTAAATTTACAGAAAAAGTTTAAATTTACAGAAAAAAATGTAAATTTACAGAAAAAGTGTAAATTTCCAGAAAATATGTAACTTTACAGAAAATGTGTAAATTTACAAAAAAAGTGTAAATTTACAGAAAAGCTGTAAATTTTGCTAAACATATTTTTCAATGTTGATATGGCCGCTCTTAGCTTTCGTACGAAACAGATTCTCAAAAAAAAATCTTTTAAATTAAAAAAAAGTCTGGTTATTTGTAAATAGACTGGGATCAAAATGGTATCTTATGTATATCGTTTACTTACTAAGTGTGGATAAGCTAGGCAGCAAAGAAAGAAGAAAGACAGCAAGCCTACTAACTAAACAGATTCGTATTTTTCTTTCTAGGATTATTCAACGCAGCCATCATGCAAAGCGCCAACGCACTAAGCTATTTTTATACCAATAATCTAAAAGACGTAGCCTATAAACTGGCGAAAAAATTTGACACCAGCGTAACGTCAAGCAGCAGTTCCACTGATGTTAAGAAAGTTTTACAAGCTGTGCCAACCGATGATCTTTACCAAGCTGCAAGAAACTATACAGTGAGTTCAAATATTAATAGCTACAGGGTACTGCAAAAGTACGTCGAGCTTATACATAACAAAATAAAAACAAAAGAATTTATTTATTATAGTTATACTATTTATTCATGACCAGATAGATAAGGGTAGTATATACACAATATTTATAGTTTTATTTTTATATTTTTACTAGTTTGGCCCACTTAGAGAAGTCAATCGGGATGATGCATTCATTTCTGATCCATTTTACGAACTAATAGCTTCTGGAAATAGTACCAAGGTACCTCTATTACTGGGACACAACCTAGAAGAAGGCTTATCCTTTTTGAAGTGAGTTAATTCTTTTTTCTTAATAAAAAATAATTGCCTTGAAATTTAGGTTTGGATGCTGTTAAAACTTCTGCTGCTAATTTACGATGCACATCTTAAACTAGTCGTGCCATCTATGTTGCTAAAAATGGATCTGATGCTGTCAAAATAGATGAAGAAATTCGAGCTGAATATGTGGGAGGAGGTGGAAATTTTAGTGATAATTTAGGAAAGTTCATGAAGGTTAATAATTTTCAATAATTGTTGTTACTAATGTTACTAATGTTTCTAATGTTACTAATGTTACTAACGCTACTAACGTTACTGATCCATGGTTGTGCGACCTGTAGTTTCCTTAATTCACATGGTTAAATTGGGGAAAAGTTTTAAAAATTTCAAGGATTGCTGATTTTTTTGGAAAAAAACTGGATTTTTGAAAATCAATTTATTTTTTCCTGTCGTTACTTTTTAGAAAATCAAAAACGAATTGCACATTCTCATAGCCATTCTCTTAGGGTTATCTGTTGAGTATTTTGTAAATTTTCAAATTAGCTGATAGTTTGTGAGATACAGAGTGTTAGCCTTTATTTTTTTAAATACAGGGCTGCATTTTATTTCAGGTTTTGAAAGAACTCGGTTTCCGAGTACAATCATATGCCACTTTATACTTTTTTTTGTTTTTGGTACCTAACACCAACAAAACTATTTAGTTATTATTTAAAATAATTTCCGGGCTAAAATAAGTCCGACTTTTAGTTTTTGAATTATTTAATCTGATATATTCATCGCAACGATATTGAACGCTAATTAACATTGAATAAGGAAAATCGAGCCAATTGGAAGATTCAAATAAATAATATCCAGCTCACCAATTTAAAGCTATTATTATTAACTTTTTTTATTGTGTATTTGAAATCTCAGTGTGCCATCTAATAATATGCATAATATTAATCGTAGTTATAATAAATAAATCAACTTCTAAAAACTAGTTTTTAATGTTGTGTCCTCAACAAAACAAAATTAAGTGTGGCATATCATTGTACTCGGGAGACCGTGTCCTTTTAAAACCCGAAATAAAAAATGCAGGTCTGTATTTAAAAAAGTTAAGTCACCCTCTGTATCTCACAAATTATCCGCCAATTCGAAAATCTAAAAATACTATTAGATAGCCCTAATAAAGTAGCCATGAGAATGTGCTGAGAATACTGTGTTTTTTAAAAAAAGTAACGACAGGCAATCCTTGAAATTTTTAAACTTTTTTGATGTCATTTTGGTAAACATCCCAAGGCGCAACTTTGCCCCAATTTAACTATTTTCGTATCTATTACGGTTTCCCAGATACCAATGCTCGTACCTCGAATTTATAGCACCCTGTATAGTCTGTCCGACAAGGTCTCTGACAGTGACAGTTATGTCTGATATTTTAATTCGCAGGTAAATTGTAATTTCTGGTATTTTTTGGACGTCATCTGTCAATATCGTTCCTTCCTAGTTGGACAGACTATAGCCTATTTTAGTGTGATTAGTTTTGTATAGCATACTATTGTAAAATAATTCCTGTTGAAAAACATTAACAATTTTTGATTTTATACTTTTAAAGAGTTGTTTTAATCTATGTACCTTTTTTGGGTTTATATTTTTTTAAGATAGTACCCATTCATAACATAATAAAGGTGTTGTACATAGATTAACTCTTCTTTTTTTTAGTGGGTGAGTGATAAGAAGTATGTTAGAAGTACCTACAAGACTGTTATACTGGAATCTCAGTTTGTGCCAGTTTATATGTACGAATTTGTATTTTATGGAACAGGCAGTGAAGGACATGTGGTCGTACCAGGTAATAACAGCATAGGGGTCGCTTGAAAATACACACACCGGAAAAATCTAGGGATATCATTTTATTCAAATTAAAAATAAATGTTTTGAATAAACAGCCACATATTTGTAGGCCGATTCTTTCTACTTCGATTGAAACGAAGTAATCACACTAGTTATTTCTAAATTTGGGATATTTGCAGAAGTGTTTGTGCATTTTTTGTCAAATGTATAAAAAGCACCTAGCATCAATTGTTCGAATTTAACCTGTACTGGCTATGTTTTTTATGATAACTGGCCAGAATTCATTCAAATAACTCTGTTTAGTATTAAACTACATTATGGAGCGTAGACATCTTAACAGAGACGAAATGCTAAGGGCCATGGGTATGCTCGAAGCTGGAATGCGCCAAATCAACGTAGCTAGAGCATTAAATACAAGGCAAGGTGTAATATCGCGATTAAGTGCACGCTACCGTGAAAGTGGTGATGTTGCAGAAAGGCACACAGGGCGACATCGCATTACTACCCCTCAGGAAGATCATTTTTTACAATTAAATGATCGACGCCGACCGACTCTTACAGCACCAGAGCTTAGTTTAATTCTCCAGGAAACACATAATGTAACCGTTAGTCCTGACACTGTTCACAATAGATTAAGAGAGGTCAACTTAAGAAGTAGACGCCCCTGGAGAGCTCAACCCTTAACGAGAGGAAATCGAGAAGTACGATATTTGTGGGCTCAAGATCATGTTCAGTGGTCGAATGAACAATGGGCCAATGTTCTCTTCACGGATGAGTCACGCTTTGGAATTCATCCGGATTCGAAAAGACTTAGGGTATGGAGAGAACCGGGAAATCTTATTCGGTTAGATCATGTTCAGGAAGTGCACCCTTATCAAGGTGGAACAGTTATGGTCTTGGGAGGAGTCCAGTTAGGCCGAAAAACCGATCTCGTTTTTCTTGAAAGGTTTCTAACAGGAATCACATATCGTGATTTAATTCTTGAGCCTGTCCTGTTACCTATGACCTATGCTAATGATTTTGGGAGAAACTTCATTTTCATGCATGACAATGCACGGCCTCATACAGCCAGAGTGGTAAGTGAGTTTATCAATGCTCATCAATTAAACATCTTACCCTGGCCGGCACAATCTCCTGACCTCAACCTCATCGAGCACGTATGGGACGCGGTCCAAAGAAGAATTTTGGGAATGCGTATGCCTCGTGAAACTCGTAGGGATCTGGTTCGGGCCGTGAATGCAGCGTGGCAGGCTGTACCTCAAGAAGAGATCGACAACCTATCAGGAGCATGGAGAGACAATGTAGGGCTGTAATGAACAGTAGAGGAGGCCATACCCTTTATTAAGTAAAAATAGTTTTATCTTTTTTTAATTCACAGCTTAGAATGAAAAAAAAAGTGTGTATTTTTTTGAGTTCAATAAAAATCAAAGGAGTAAATTTGAAAAATTCGGTAAATTTCGCATTTTTTTTCCAATAAATACGTTCTGTAAACGATTTGTTTATTTTAATTTTATTATATCAGAAATGCAAATAAAATTACTGACGATGGCTGGATAAAATTGTAATATCCCTAGACTTTTCCGGTGTGTGTAGTTTGGATTTTTCGCCATTCTGTAGATTTCTCACAAAATAACTTAAAGACTGTTCGGCAATCGTTCAACGTTACGTCATCATTATTTGTCAAATATGAGTTTTAGGGTGTGTCTGAGATCAGTTCATATTGTTTAGAAAATTTCAAGTACGTTTCTATATTATTGAGTGAGCGAGTTCCGTTTTTTTCGGCATATATTATTTTTTCTTCATCAGTTACGATCCTTTTAATTCCAATCCTTTGGACTGTTGAATTTCCTATTTCTAAAGCATCAGCAACTCGCTATATCAATTTGTATTTTACATAGGAATATTACACCTTTGCATTGTACTTACTTCATATACGGGCAAGAGTGTTTTACCAGAGTCTCTTTCTCGAGAAAAATAATTTATAAGCTTAGCAACGAGCTGTTGCTCATTTTGGTTTAATCTTTGAGGTATTCTTGCAATAAAAAATTAGAATTTTGCTTTACAGCAACATTCAAATTTTAATTTTGACATTGATCGATGTTCGTCAATAAAATTATAACCCAAACCAAATAACGTCACGTCGAACGATAGCTGAACATTCTATATGTTGATTCTATACAGGGTGTTTCAAAAAGCATGTGCCATCTCTCATGGGGAGATTCCTCACATAAAAATAATATTTATTTTTCATATCAACATAGACCCAATTGTGATTTGTTTCGTAGCTACAGGGTGTTAAAGTCTTAATATTTTTTCGATTTATTATAATTTTCTTCCAAGTACTTTTAGCGTTTCGAATAAAATTTTGAGGGTAAAAGTTACTATAATTGCGACATATTTTAAAGCTAAAAAAGTGGCGACATATTCACCAGGGACGTCCATATATATGGGTTGTTACTGGAATATTTTTCTAAAAAAAGCAGGTACGCCACTGACTTTTTTTCTCTTGTTAGCGAAATAGTGTAAGCCGTTTAATGCCGATTAAAAGTTGTCTCTTAATATTATGTCGATTTTGGCCTCCTTAATTTATTAAATTTATTAAATTAATACAGAAATTTATATTAAATCGAAAGATTATTAAAACTTTAACACCCTGTAGCTACGAAACAAAGTAGAATGCCACGTGTTTTTTGAAACACCCTGTATATGAGAGCGATTTTCATTCTAGGAGCTGGAGATATTGGTCATGGGGATGAACTCGTTTATCTCTTCAATATGAGCAGACATCTTAAAACTGACGAAGACTACCTCACCAGAAGTAGATTAGTAAAATTATGGACTAACTTTGCCAAAACACAGTAAATGACACCAAACTAACATCAACTTAATTTTATATTTATTTATTTCCTCTGTAGTAACCCTACTCCTGATGATGACGCATCTGGTGTTCTTCAAAACGTCAAATGGGAACGCGCCCTACCTGATAAAGTTCAATATTTGGAAATTGGAGATAATTTGACAATGAAACTTACTGACAGAAAGAATCTGACAATATTTTGGGATTATATTTGGAATACTTACTCATATCATCCTTATAACACATTTTAAATTAATAAAGAATGTAATAATATAATCGATTGTTTGTATTTTTATCTACAACCGTTTAGTTATAACGTTTTTACATCACTATTTTTTAGTATTTCAGTTACGTTATGAGATTCATAACACAACTAGTTGCTATAATAATGAAAAACAACTACGAACATCTAAATATATTAACTTTTCCGGCAATAATGATTCCGTGGCACGTACTGGGTCCACTTCTACATCTGAAGGGAGACTTTCGGAATCGCTCATCGTAATTTTTAAAATGATTTTTCTGGGCAAAAAGTGCTCGCGTTTACTTGACAGGGCAAACTGACTTTTCAGAAAAAAATGTGACAAATTCATAGTTAAAGGTGTTAAAGGTGGGCGACTAATAAACGAAACACGTTGGATTAGTTACAAAAAATAGTTAGCTCCCTCCCTTGGGTATTAAAATAAATTTAAACGTTTTTATAACGTTGTGCCGACGTTGGACTAGTACTACAGCAAAGTAGGAAGGTTCTGCGACGTCGAATAAACATTGTCTTGTAACCTTTTTTGTTTAAGTGATCTTTAGGTG
>NW_022145862.1:0-3923 GCF_002938485.1 Sitophilus oryzae | reverse complement strand
AGTTCGGAGGAAATTAAATATGTGCTTCAAAATGCTTCTGCTGATTTGATTCTAAATGTTACTATAACTCTTGGATATAGTGTAAGCTTGCTATTTTAAAATATTTACTTTAAATGTTGTATGTTTTGTATTTAAAATATTCAGTATTTAGAATAAAGTTCATTATTCTATGAATATTTTCGCTCAAAAATATATGTTTATTAAATATATTTTTTGGCTTAGTTCAAAACAGTGCTGGAAGTTGAATCTGATGAAGCTTTTCTCACTAACCCTATGTACGAATCTGTTGAGCAAGGAAATTTCACCAAAGTTCCTATAATCATAGGTCACAATTCTGAAGAAACTTGTGCATATGCCACCGGTAATATAAAAATTTAGTCTAAAATATATATAGATTATTACGTTTTAGATCTTACAACGGCTCAACTGATCGCAGATAGTTTCCAAGATAACCCACAGTTACTAATGCCCAATATGCCTTTAATAGATGGTGCTGATCCTGTTAAAATAGGACAAGAAATAATCGAAGAATATGTAGGAAAGAATGGATCATTTAAGACAGATTTAGCAGCTTTCTTTAACGTAATACCTTATTTTTAATCTCAATCAGTACAGGGCGGTCCGAACTGTACTCCGGAAACTTCGGCAGCATATTCTGCAGATAAAAATAAGTTCCTATAAATGTATGTCCCAAAATGCTTAGTTTCGGAGATACAGGGTGTAGAAGTTTCATTTTTATTTTGATTTTTTCCAAATAATTTCTGAAGTAATATCAATATTTGGATGAAAATTGTTGTCTCTGGGAATATTTTGACAGGAGAAATTTGATTTTGATGTCAATATGACTTACTTGTAGAGGGCGCCACCTACATATTTTTTAACTTGTTTGAAGATTAATATCTTTTCGTCCGTACCTGTATAAAACTACCGAGTAAAAAAACATACATTTACGACGTTTTTTACGTAAAAAAAGTTCTTTGTAAAAATTGCTACGAGTTATAGTTCTCGAGATATTTGGAATCGAAATTATCAATACCTGTCGTCATTGACATAGATTAAACATGTTGACTAAATAGTTATTAGACTGAAATCATAAATTTCAAATGTTTTGGTGCCAAAAGTTCATCATTTTTTTCGAAGAAAAAGTTATAATTAATTTAAAAAAATAAAAAAGTTCCCAAATTTTATCATTTTAGTCAAATAACCATAGCTGGGAAACTTAAATGGAAATGACAGTTCATTAAAAATAGTTTTTCCTCCAAGATGCAGAGGCGCAAAATATTAAAACTGTCAATATTAACAATGCAAATGTCAATATCTGACAATAATAAAATTTGATTTTTAACTGTCACTCAGAGACGCTTTTGTTGTGATTTCACGGTTTGATTTCTTGCTTTGATTTGTCGAATTATTGTAAAATTAAATTCCTTCAGATTTTTTGCCAGTATTCTGTTTTAGACAATGTTTTTTAAAAATGGTGGGACAATTTGTGTTTTGTAATAACTTTTAATTATTTTTTATCATGGAGTTTAATTGTTGTACTCCTGGTTTCCGAAGGATACAATGGTAAGTAAATTAAACATATCTACTTACAGTTATAGATTTTTTAAATTAGTACTGCTAATAAATGCTACTTGCAGAGCAGTTATTTAAATTTTTTTACGGTGCATGTAAGGAATTAAGGACGCGCGTTTTATATTAGCATGATCAGCAGATGATTACATCTGATTTAATTTGTTTTTATTATTTCAGGTCCCAAACAGAAACAAACTGGGAATCTTGCCTACACCAAAATTATATACCTAGCCGTTTCCAATTCACTTCAAAGGGAGGAAAATTATGTAAAACTGCCTGCTATTTGCTGAAAACCGCCAAGATTAAATTATAACTGTAATAACTTAATATACACTATTTCTAGTATTTTTGTATTTTTAATTAATATCCGACATATAAGAACACTTTGTATGCTTTTAATTCAGTTGATTTATCGTTTATAATATGTTCGACCTAATTAAAAGCACACAAAGTGTTCTTACATGTATGTCTAAATATATTTTAAATTAACTAAAACAACCCCCCTTCCCCGCACCCCTCTCTTCCATTAGTATTCCTTCCTCCGTCTACCAGAGGCGCCCTTGTATAATAAAATTGAAATGTATTATAAGTTGCCTATCTATTTAATAGTATAAGTCTTTTATCTATGGTCTAGTTCTAGTTATTCAATATACAGGGTGGACCAAACTGTATTCTGGAAACTTTGGTAGCTCATTCTGCCGATAAAAATAAGTAAAAAAGTTCAATCAAAATCAAATTTTATTATTGTCAGATATTGACATTTGCATTGTTAATATTGACAGTTTTAATATTTTGCGCCTTTGCATCTTGGAGGAAAAACTATTTTTAATGAACTGTCATTTCCATTTAAGTTTCCCAGCCATGAACTAGACTAAGCATGACATATACAGGGTGGTGACAATTTCGATGCTTAACATTGGCAACTAATGAAACAATATACTATTACTTTCAGTGGTGGAGCGATGAAGTATTTGTAAGAAGCGTATACAAACATGCCATTCTTCAATCAAATTTTACACCGGTATACATGTATCAGTTTTCCTACTACGGTACAAAAAGCAAACCACATCCTAATATACCAGGTATGAAATAATAATCATCCTCATTTGCAGGTAATTCAACCATTTACAATTATGGTGTAGCCTTGGTCTTCGTCTGTCTCTTGATTCCTCCTGAGTACCATACTGTAATTTTGGTGGTTCATCTGTTGTCTGTTCTTCTTGTCAATTACTATGTCATCAGTGCGTCTTAAGTACGCGCACACTGATGAGATGATGATGGAAGCGACTGATGAGAAATTCGATCAGCAAATACGGGTGTAGTAGGGGCAAAAAGAAACAAAATAGCGAATAATGCGGCGCGTTCGGTACGGCTGTGTGCGCTACAAGGAAAAAAAGTGCGAACTAGTTAAGCTATTCTCCATCTATTTCCAAACCAAACCGTTTGTTGGGACAGTCTAATAATAATAATGTTAGAAAATATACCTATCGGCACAAAATTCCGTCACACTAAAAATTTGACTAAGTTTGATGGTTCATAACTTTTTATTTTGTAATCCAATTTTTAAGATTATGGTATCGGTGTGAAGATAAATTTATTGGCATTATTTCTTTTATTTTAATGGTTTATATTCTCCGGTTAGGTGAGTTTATATCGGGGTAAATCAAAACGTTGTTTTTTGCAATACATTCGAAACAACAAAAACTTCGTCTTATTGTTGTGCCCTGTATATGCTCAAAATAAATTCGGAATAAAAATGTCTGACGTCGCATCCGTTAAAAAGGAATTAATTTACAATTTTAAAAAAAAATCATCAAAATCTAATGAGTGGTTCGTGAGAAATCCAACTTTGAAATTGGGACTAGTTTTTAGTGGCCGGTTTTTTTTGCCGGCGAGTTTAGTATAACTAATGATTTTTTTTTCTAAATTGTTTTTGAAATGTTCAAGACTATTCTAATTTCTTTTTCTCAATCATATTTGTAGGAGCTGGCAAGGTTGGACACGCTGATGACGTGGCTTATCTGTTTAACATTTCATCGTTTCCTATTGAAACAGATAGTGATTTCCTAGCCAGGCGGAGATTAGTAAAATTATGGACTAATTTTGCCAAGACACAGTAAGTTTCCGAATAAAATAATCTATATTTTTAATTTTACTAAAATTATCATTTTTCCCTTGTAGAAACCCAACTCCTGATGATGAAACTTCTGAAATCCTCGAAAATGTAAAATGGGAAGTAACGACACCGGACAACGTTAGATATTTGGATATTGGTGATGATTTGGTCATGAAACCTAGTAGAAAGGTTAAGGAAACTGTCTTTTGGGATTATATTTGGAGTACTTACT
>NW_022145861.1:0-5824 GCF_002938485.1 Sitophilus oryzae | reverse complement strand
AACTTTAAAAGTATTAACAGGAGGACGGTCCGCGTCAAAATTAGCCCAGATATACAGGGTTATTCACCACATACGCCACGAAGTATTGTAGCTAAACGATTAGATTTTTACAAATTGTAAGTTTTGGGTTCGTTGAAGGACTATTAGAGCTACAATTTAAAACTGTTTTTACAAGATACAGAGTGTCCCAAATAAGTAAGAAATATCAAAGATATATTTTTTTAATTAAGAAAAAAATTTAATTAAAAATTTATTTAATTTTATTTAAAAAAAGAAATTTTAATTAAGAATTAAAATAATAATAAATTTGATTAGGGTTTATCACACTTAAACATTACCGTTTTTGTAATATTTTGAATTTTGTAAAATTGCAGTAAAAAGTTTAAGGTAAATTGTAAAATTGCAGTAAAAAATTTAATTTTAATTTCATTTGAGATTTATTTATTGATCAGTTACTGCGTTGCGATAATAAAAATATTACTACCTTATACAGAGTGTCTAAAAATTTATTTTAAATAATTTCTAGCTATAAACAACAATAAGTTGTTCAGAAAACAGGGTTTTTCTCAAAAATATGCGTGAACAGGTATTTTAAATATTACTATTATAATCATCGAGAAATTTGTAATTTCTTTGATATAGAGTATTTTGCTCTATCTCATAAAATTAAGTGGTGGGGGAAGGTTAAACTTGCTTTTATTAAAATAAGGATAACT
Organism: Sitophilus oryzae; assembly: GCF_002938485.1. NCBI lineage: Eukaryota > Metazoa > Arthropoda > Insecta > Coleoptera > Curculionidae > Sitophilus > Sitophilus oryzae. The sequence continues at coordinate 5,108 of NW_022145861.1, read as the reverse complement.
CTGGTTTGGATTAGCCGATTTAAACAAACTAGCTCGTTTAAAAGAGCTTTTCTTCCTTAATGATCTCCAGTATAAATTTAGAGTCCATATTTTTTTCGTGGTAGCTAGAGGGCGCTGTTTGATATCATGAATAGATATTGCGCTTTTGCATAAAAAAATTAAGTATGAGGCTATATTTCTCTTTATTCAGTTAAATAGAGCACAACATTTCCAAAATATTAGCTCAAACGGCAACTTTCTATCTTCTCTCTAACCGGAGATATTAAGAGAACAAGTTTATTAATAATAAGAATTATAGTAGTAGGCTAGGAAACAAAAAGAGATAAATTAGTTACGTCAAAATATCAAAACGTTTATTTAACTTTCAGTTTTTATGCATCCGAATTTCGGGCGGTTTCTTAAAAAAATTACGTCATAAATATTTAAACCTGTTTATATAACATTATCATCCATCCATATAATTTTTACGAATTTTTTGGTTAATTATACGTAGGTAGTTCTCAGATTAAAATGTCCGAAAGTCGGACAATCAATAATTTGTGTAATTATAAAATATATAGTCCTCCAACAAACCCAATACTTACAATTTGCTAAAATTTAATCGTTTAACTATACAATACGCCGTGTCGTATGTGGTAAACAACCCTGTATATAGAGACATATACAGAGTCAGTCTAATATAAGTGCAAATATTTTCAAGGCTGGGAGATCTAGTAGTTGCAACGAGTTAAGAAACAGAAGGCTAATTCACGTCGATTCGAGGCCGGATGAAATGGGATAACTCGTTAGCAAGAGTCATTTTAGACACAAGCTAAGTCGGTATAACGTTAACAATGGTATGGCTTAAGACCGCGGTTCGGATTCTGCGTAAATAAAGCAGGCCCAGTTCAGATTAGCTTTAGCAGCAAGAAAAGGACGTTAACTTAAAATACTTTATTAATCTCTATGACGCGCACGAAGCTTAATGTAAAAAATGTTTTTTTTTATAAAACGGAGCAGTAATTAATATTGACTGAAAGTTTATTTTTTAATATTGTATCCGGCACGACTGCGTCAAAATTCAAATTGAGTTCCTGTCCGATTTTTAAGACGGCAAGGAATTAAGTCGATAAAGTTATATCGAGAAGAGGCAGCCCGGGCTGGCCGGGGCACTATACATAATTCATCGACGGTGACGCGAGAAATTTTTAATTTACTTAAGCATTTTTTAATTTTAACGTGGCCGCCGCCAGTCGAGACATATTTGCAAAACAAATTTCTGAGAAAGAGGACGACGGTGTTATGAGGCTAGTTAGGCGGCGATTTAAATTTAAATTAATATCGAAGAGGTGGGACGGTTCCTTTGTCAAAACTGTCACTCTGAAATTAAACGGTTGATCTATCAAATTATTTTGAATGTAAAATTAAAAAAAACATAAAAGCTAGTATGTATTTTTTAGAAGATAGATTTATCAAATTTAAAAAACTAAATTTTAAATTATCAAATTTTTGATAGGATTATTTGAGCTAAAAGACTACCGTGATATCTGTTAATATTCTTTCTAAAATCTTTTACATTGCAGGGACCTAGTGATTTTCCCACTGCAAAGACCTAGTGATTTTCACACTGCGGAACCTAGTGATTTTCCCACTGCAGGGACCTAGTGATTTTCTCACTGCGGTGGGTGGTTTTCACCATCATGTTTTTGACAAAAATTGAGCTCCAGACACAGATATTGGTTTTCATCTATCTCCTATAGAAAGGGTGTTTTCCTTTAAAATCGTCCAATTTGGTCCACCCTGTACAGAATTAAAGGCAACACAAAATTCTAAAAAAAAACTGACATAAACCCAGTAAAAATATTTGTGGTAAAATGTATGTAAATCATTTTGACATTGCTATAAATTGTAACTTTTGTTTAGTTATCTTTATTAAATAAACCTTCTAAGATGAGTTGTATATCGTTAAGTAATAAATGAAGAGGGTATAATACATCTTACAATATTATTTCAATTTGCCTTAAAAATGCGACACAAACTCAATTTAAACTTTGAAGCAGCCGTGACGGATAATACTAAAAAAAAACTTTAGTCAACATCAATTACTTTTGCATGTAATATCAACAATTTTTATATTAGGCTGTTTAAGCGTCTGAGAGATTCGTCAGAAAGTTTTCTTTTCACAATTTTGGGTTTTCTTTTTTTAGGTTGATCTTAATATAATCCGAAAAGCAACAGAAGCGTAAAAAAATATTCCTTAAGTCATCAAATTTAATTTTTTTTAAATAAATATACATTAAGAAAGTAGAGGAAGGTTAACATAAAGTTTTTAATGATATGCGTATCATAGACTCATAAATTATGAGCAATCTATTGAACAAATTGTATATTTATTGTAAGAAAAACACGTTTATGGTTTTGATTTACTTGATTTCGTAAAAAAATATGTCTGGGATACCAAACTCTGAACTACAGGGTGTCGTAAATGGTAATATAACAATATGAGATTAAAAATTAATGTTTTTGTTGTTAGTAATTTATTTATTAACTGACGGTGCAACGTTAAATCACCGGTTTTCGATAAATCATCAAAGTTAAACGACTTGAGACGATGAGAGTAAATGGACGGGTGGCCGTCTTGAAACTCTGTCGTGCTGTGGTTTTATGGCAAGAGTGTAAAATCTATGGATACACACTATGGATATCTCCTGACTAAATGTGCCCATTCACATACAGTTCGCCGGCAGTCCACAAGTCTGAATCTGCAGATCGCTTGTATCTCACGGCCGACGGAAGTGTATGGCGAAAAACCAGCAGTTCTAATCGTACGTTCCCATCTCTTGACAAGGTGGAAGCTTTGTACTATCAAGATGAGCTATTTAAGTAATAATACGACTGTTTTAACCGATTTTATTGATTTGTATAGGCACTTTCCCTGTCTGTGAAAAATTAACAGTAAAGTTTATTCAAACAGACAGGAAAAAACTAGAGCTTATGAAAAATTGTTGGAATTTTATAGAACTGTTGATACAAATGTGGATACAACTATTGATTCTGTAAAGAAAAGAATAAACAATTTGCGAAGTGCTTTCAAAAAGTATTCAGGTGAACAGTTTTTAGATTTTTTTTTATATTAAGTGCTTAACCATCTTTAAAAGTTTACTATTAAAACATGTGTCATTCATTCTGAGGTAGTTTTTAAGGTTATCTGTTGCACTAGTTCTTAATTTTTGCACTTTATATTTGATAATCGCGTTGTAATAACCAACCTTTCAACCATAAACGCTTTTTGGTCTTTGTAATTGGCTCATGCAGTAACAAAAGCACGAGAAGTGAATGTTTTGTATCTAAAAACATTTTTTTCTTTAAGATCATTCGATTAAAACTGACGATATGTTTGTGTGTGTGGTGAAAGCACATTTTTCCTTCAGTTCAAAAACTGACAGTCTCAAAACTGAAGAACGCATCGTTCGACGTAACTGCATTGTGTGTGACCTGACAAAGTTTAGATCTTCAGTTCAGATCGTACAGTCCTAGAACTGCCGGCAAACTATATGTGAATGTGCACCTTAATAGTCGATTTAGACACTCGCCAGGTTGATAGGCAATTGAAAATAATATGGCCAAGAGCCGTGGTTCGAATTCCGCCCAAACGAAGTAGACGCCGTTCTGATTAGCCTTATCAGCAAAAAAATAATTTCATTTAAAATACTTTTTTCCATAGTAACTGTTAAAATTGCCTTATATCTATCAAAAATAGTAGATAAAATAGTACTTTAACAGCGAGGATAGGTTAAAAACTTTATTTCTTCCTGCACTTTTTTTAATTGCTTTCATTTTTGTTTTTTTATTTCTTTTCACAAGTTATTCGGGATTTAAATGGAAATATTTTGGATATGGCGTTTGTCGCCTCAGCCTGAATATCTGTTGGTATATTATATTTCGTATGGCGTATTAAGAGTACACATGATATCAGGAAATAAAAAAAGATATCAATACAATAATACAAACAATTCAAGATCAACAATCAGATGTGTAAGAGAGATATCACAATGTTACAGTAAAAACGAACAACTATAAATTTAGACTACAAGATTTAGCTCTGCGATCCATTCTATAGCATCCAGGTCAGCCTCATGAAGACGATTTAAAGAGAACTGCGCCTTTGTTAATGGGCACTCTGTTGCGATATGAAAAGGTGTATGTTCAGAATGTCCGCAATCGCAGTTAGGGCTGTCCGTTAGTCCCCATTTGTGTGTCCAGAAGCGGGTTCTGCCATGATTAGTTCTGAACCGATTGAGTGTTGTCCACGTTTTTCTTGGCAAATTGAATCCGGGAGGGCAGAGTACTGGGTCAGTTAACAAGTGATTTAGGTCAGGATTATTTTGTGATCATTCATCTCGCAAGCAGTGTTCAACCCGAAAGTTGGAATTTAGTAGCTACTGCCGTAATACCCATGGCGGTTTTCTGGACTTTAGGCGATTCAAGAAATTTTCGCAATCAGCATGGATGGGCAGATGAACATTGCTGGTGCAATTTTTCCACTCTCTGAGTAGGGCCGCCTGTCTTCTCAGATGAGGGGGAGTAATGGATCGGAGTGCTTCTGATAATGCCCGTTATAATTCTCATCGCGCTGTTAAGACGAGTGTCAATAAGATGAATATGACTGCTATTTATCCAGACAGGACAGCAATATTCTGCCACCGAATATGTGAGGCCATTTCTGTTGGTAATTTACTTATTTCGTTTTGAGCCATTTCTGGCTCGAATTCAATCAGCAATCGACACGAAAGAGAATTAAAAAATATTGACTCAAATCTGACAACTAAAGAGACAGCTTTATTTATTTGTCAAATTACATAGAAATCAACACCAACCCAGCACAATATTTTTTGTACTCGTAATAAATTTCTAGAAATAATAATTGAATATTTCTTATTAAACGTAACTCGCTATGCAAAAAAATATTGTTTTGTACACGACGATAAAATTGCATTATCGTCTTGTATAAAAAATAACTATTACTTTACTGCAATCCGCACTATTAATAATATCTACATTTTAATACTTGCATTAATCTAAACCAATATAAACAGTGTCTACTACATTAGAAAACAATTTAAACTGTT
>NW_022145860.1:0-3126 GCF_002938485.1 Sitophilus oryzae | reverse complement strand
AAGAAAACAGCATATCTAATATATCAAGTTAGGTTACTGCAACAACACCCGCCTTATCCGAATTATTTTTGTGTCTTTTCTCTATAATAATTAAATATTAATTTTAATAAAAATTAAATGTTTATTTCTGGAAAAACCAGATGCAAAACAATGATTCCAATCAATGGAAACGTTTTTTTTTGTAAAGTAACGCTTCAAACATTTGCTAAAACAGTTTTTGCATGTTATCTTGAGACGGGTTTTGTAACTTGACTTCCTGTCACCGGAAATGACTAAAACTCTTGATTTTTAAATGGTACCCTTGATATTTTTTCACTTTATTCGATAGAAAATGGCATACTGGATATATAGAATGACATATCATATATCAACTGTTTTTTAGTGTAAAAAATGATATACTTATTATTAATTTCAATCTAGAGTAGGTATGATGACTGTGTTCATAATGAAAATCTGACTAGAAATAGCAAGCATGTAGTACCAATCTATTAGTAAAAAATGTTTTTTACAAATATGGTAATGAGCCACCCTCGTTTCATTTGAAAAAAATTGAGTTATTATTAAAAATTTTTTGGGAGTCTTAAAGGTTAAGCTAGGGTTGACACGGGTAGTGAAGCACGCTCGTGTCTCGAAAGTGTCACTCTTGGTTTTTAGGAAAAATATTAAATGATTAATGCCCACTTGCACCGTTTGTATAAACTTTGTTTAAAGGCTAAACAGTGATTACTATAATAAAATACTATATAATTAATCACTGTTTAGTCTTTAAACAAAGTTTATACAAACGGCGCAAGTGGGCATAAATCTGTTTTTCCAAGGCTCCTTGATTAAGAATTAGTGGTTTTATCACAATTATGACACTTCAAAAGTCAAAAGTCACAAATATATATGTTAAAGTTGACATATGATAAATAATTCTATTCTGAATGTTATCTTCTATCAAATAAAGTAAAAACATACATTTCCGGTGAAACAGAAAGTGACCGAAACTAATTGAATTCGTCAATCAATCCTGTTTTAAGTCATACATACATACCAAATCTCGTTTTTTTATCACAACCTTTGAGAAATACCCGGTATAGATACATTTTCAAAAACAGGGATTCTAAAATAATAATTTTATAAATTTGATTTTTATAATATTCTTTAAATATTTACAATAAAGTCTAAAATTAAATGGCAATATCTTAAAATCTTAGAGAAATTGGAAACTTATATGGAATGTGGATTTTTTGAAATTTATGATTTTAAATCTAAATTAAATTTCAATGTTTAGCGATAAATTTTGCTGTCACATGCAGAAGTACTAGTCGTTCTATAGCATTTAGTGCCTCATAAATGATAATATAAATAAATAGTTTAATATTAACCGTAATAAGTTAATATTAACGATATTTAACGATATTTAAAACTAAGGCTTTTAATATTATTAAAATCCCAAGAATGGCGAAATACATCAACGTGACATCAGTAAAGATTTAAAACGAGGAGTTTCTGGAAAATGTCTAAATAAACCTCATTATTCCTTCACCAACTATACCGGGTATTTTTCAAAAGTGACTCCTCACTTTATCATTTTTTATTTATTCAAACAAAAAAAAAACGAGAATTGGTATGAGGATGAGGCGTCAAGTTGCAAAACCCGCCTTATCCATGTATTTAAAAAAATGGCCTAATGACATATATTAATAGTGTTACTCTGAAATCTACATAAACATAGTCCCAAAGTGTAGCAAAAGTCGAATATTCCTACATAAAACTCACTACAAATTAGGTTATTGCAGCACGATCCGTCTTATCCACTAATTTGCGGTTTATTGTCACACTTTTTATTGTTACAAATCCCGCATTTTGTCATTGGCTTTTCACACAAGTATAATATTACTGCTGACGTCTTATCTATTTCAAATTCTTTATTCCAAACCACACCTAATTTTAAGAAAACAGCATATCTAATATATCAAGTTAGGTTACTGCAACAACACCCGCCTTATCCGAATTATTTTTGTGTCTTTTCTCTATAATAATTAAATATTAATTTTAATAAAAATTAAATGTTTATTTCTGGAAAAACCAGATGCAAAACAATGATTCCAATCAATGGAAACGTTTTTTTTGTAAAGTAACGCTTCAAACCTTTGCTAAAACAGTTTTTGCATGTTATCTTGAGACAGGTTTTGTAACTTGACTTCCTGTCACCGGAAATGACTAAAACTCTTGATTTTTAAATGGTACCCTTGATATTTTTTCACTTTATTCGATAGAAAATGGCATACTGGATATATAGAATGACATATAATATATCAATTGTTTTTTAGTGTAAAAAATGATATACTTATTATTAATTTCAATCTAGAGTAGATATGATGACTGTGTTCATAATAAAAATCTGACTAGAAATAGCAAGCATGTAGTACCAATCTATTAGTAAAAAATGTTTTTTACAAATATGGTAATGAGCCACCCTCGTTTCATTTGAAAAAATTGAGTTATTATTAAAAATACGATTTTGGGAGTCTTAAAGGTTAAGCTAGGGTTGACACAGGTAGTGAAGCACGCTCGTGTCTCGAAAGTGTCACTCTTGGTTTTTAGGAAAAGTATTAAATGATTAATGCCCACTTGCACCGTTTGTATAAACTTTGTTTAAAGGCTAAACAGTGATTACTATAACAAAATACTATATAGTTAATCACTGTTTAGTCTTTTAACAAAGTTTATACAAACGGCGCAAGTGGGCATAAATCTGTTTTTCCAAGGCTCCTTGATTAAGAATTAGTGGTTTTATCACAATCATGACACTTCAAAAGTCAAAAGTCACAAATATCATATGCTAAAAGTTGACATATGATAAATAATTCTATTCTGAATGTTATCTTCTATCAAATAAAGTAAAAACATACATTTCCGGTGAAACAGAAAGTGATCGAAACTAATTGAATACGTCAATCAATCCTGTTTTAAGTCATACATACATACCAAATCTCGTTTTTTTATCACAACCTTTGAGAAATACCCGGTATAGATACATTTTCAAAAACAGGGATTCTAAAATAATAATTTTATAAATTTGATTTTTATAATATTCTTTAAATATTTACAATAAAGTCTAAAATTAAATGGCAATAT
>NW_022145859.1:0-7035 GCF_002938485.1 Sitophilus oryzae | reverse complement strand
CTACGAAAACTTGAAGGAATAGGTAAGAAGTGATATAATACAATTTGGTAGACAATTAAATTGTGCATCAGATTCTCATAAAATATAAAGGGTGTTCTATTTAAAGTAAAAAGTTATTGCCGTTTAAAGCTAGTAAATATTTAAAATAAATTTTTAGACACGCTGTATAAGGTAGTATAATTTTTATTATTGCAACACAATAACTGGTCAATAAATAAACTTCCGTAAATATTTAGTATTAAAAACTTTGATATCCTCGGAGAAATGAAGCCTTAAAATTTATACTGCAATTTCGCAAAATTGAAAATATTTCAAAAACGGTAAGGTTTAAGTGTAATAAACCTTAATCAAATTTACCTTTATTTTAACCGTAGAAACTAAAAATGCAATAATATACAGGGTGTTCTATTTAAAAAAATACAACTTTGATATTTTTTATTTATTTGGGACACTCTGTATCTTGTAAAAATATTTTTAAATTGCAGCTCTAACAGTCCTCCAACGAAGCCAAAATTTAAAATTTGTAAAAATCTAATCGTTTAGCTACAATACTCCGTGTCGTATGTGGTGAACAACCCTGTATATTAATAATAAAAAGAAATATCGAGACGGGTATGAAGAAGGTAGCATAGTATTTAAAAAAACCATGCTACAAGTCTTTAATAATAACTGTAATGAAGTTATTATTTAAAACCAAAAATAAACCTTTTTTTAGCATATATAATTAAATTTTATCTTTATTAAAGCGAACTTAATGCACAGGGGTGCACTTCAAAATCCCGAATTCTAATGCATTATAAAATACTATTACTACGTACATATGTGAAAGCTCCCGAATCTCTCATATTATTTTAATAAATTTCCATATCTCCCTCGGATATCAAGGCAAAGTGACAAGTATGGAATTTTTAAATAAGCCTCTGAATTATGTAGGTCCGAAATGCAGCCCCACTGTCACCGGCAGCAGTATTAATGGATGCAACCAGTGGCGGGTGGTATTAAAGAAAACAAAGACATTTTTACAAAATACAAATGCCTGAAAATGTAGACAGAAATACCCTTAAGCCCTTTTGTATGTTTAATTTCGGAAAATGGTTAAGTAGAATAGCACTACGATATACTTCTCCATAATCCAAATTATTATTTGTTAATTATTTAGAAAATATTAGATTAGTCGTGAAAAATTTGAAAAACTTGAAAAGAATCCAACTAGATGGAAAGGAAATACTGCCAACACAGGAAATTAAATACCTGGGAATAACCCTGGACAGTAAACTCCTGTGGAACAGGCATATTAAGAACACTACCAGCAAAGCCATAAAGGCTCTCATGATATGCAGAAGACTGGCCGGAAATAGATGGGGCTGCTCCCCTAACATTTTGCGCTGGATGTATACCATGATAGTAAGACCCATGATTACTTATGGAGCAGTTGCCTGGTACACAAAACTAGAGCAACGGACGGCAAGGCTAAACCTATGCAAAGTCCAGAGACTAACATGCGTTTGCATCACAGGAGCCATGAGAACCTGTCCAACAGCAGCAATGGAGGTCATTCTAGATCTAACACCACTGCACATTGTCATTGGTAGATATGCCAATGCGACATTGATTAGAATGGTCACTAACGGAATTAGTACTGGGAGAATTGTCAGATCAGGGGCTTGGAACACCCTCATAAAGGAAATACCACTCCTGCAACTCCCAGTGGACGATATGCTAAGAACGTACAACTTTGAGAAACATCTCCATGTAGTATTGAGCAATAAAAAGGATTGGAAGAGCGAAACGCTTGCCCAGCAGTTAAAAGACCATACCATAACTTGGTATACTGATGCTTCCAAAACCAATACGGGAACAGGGATCGGAGTGTTTGGGCCGAGAGCTAAATACTCCGAACCAATCGGCACTTACCCTAGTATCCTACAGGCAGAAATCTACGCTATCGAAAGATGCATACAACTTATCTTAGATAGGAACTATCGGAAACAAGAAATAGCCACCTTGTCTGATAGTCAAGCAGCGTTAAAGGCGATCAACTCAGTATCAATCAATTCGAAATTGGTCAAAGAATGCATAGAGAAGCTGAATAAATTAGGCAAAGAAAACAAAGTCCTCCTACACTGGGTGCCTGCTCACCAAGGGATAGAAGGCAATGAAAAAGCAAATAATCTAGCTAGGAAAGCAGCGAACACTCCACTAACTGAACCAGAACCGTTCTGCTTTCCAAGTGGTAACCAACTCAAGGCGGAACTCAAGAACTTGGAAGATTCCATCCGCAACCTGGAATGGAAATTTTCCAATGGTCTAAGACACTCGAAGAAGTTTCTGAGGGCTTATGATGAAGAAAAATCACAGATCTTCCTGGGTCTGAGTAAGAACAATCTTCGGATTGTCACGGGGTTTTTAACAGGACACTGTCTCCTCAACGAACACCTCAGTAGATTGAAACTAAGAAGAAACGGCGAATGCAGATTCTGTGGGGAAGATGGGGAAACACCAGTACACCTCATCACTGAGTGCGCCGAGATGACAACCATTCGTGCCATGAATTTTGGTACGACTGATATTGGAGATGGAGAACTACCCTCTATAAAACCGTCCCAGATACTGGCTTTTGTCAAGCCCTGGGACTGTATGATGATTATGATTCAGAGAGGGGGACACAATATGGATCTGTAAGGTCGAAGTGATTAACCCCCTCCCTCATTCTAAATTCTAAAAAAAAATTCTAGGTTAGTCGTGACTGACTAAGTTAAAGAAAAAAACTCAAAATTTAAGTTAGGATGCAGTCAATAATCACCACATAGGCTAATAAAACTACTTTTTCAAATTTGTCAAGCTTTCGAGAATTTTATTTCCATCATCAGGACAGTTTGACTGAGTCAATTAGCAAAAAAACATCCTCTGCACAAAAAGGCCTTAAAAAATAGCATCGTGTGACATTGGAATACAAGGACATTTCCTTTATAAAATATTAAAATACATATCCAACGATATTACTTTTCTTTTAAACACAAAACAAAAAAGATTTTTTATTAAATTTAATAAACTAATTTCTACATTGTTGTTTCGAGCTCGATCAAACAGTGACTGAAGTTAGAGTCACTGTTGATGATGTTTTTTGCTAATTGACTCAGTCAAACTGTCCTGATGATGGGAATAAAATTCTCGAAAGTTTGACAAATTTGAGAAAGTAGTTTTATTAGCCTATGTGGTGATTATTGACTGCATCACTACTTAAGTACGAGATTTTCTTAATTATTTAGTATAGAGTATTTTTCACTTTAATCATACATATACTGGGTTCGTCTCAAAAATGTGGCTCACCCCTATAACTTTTTTATTTTCAATCTCAAACTACGTTCAAAAACAATTGAATACGTCAATCAAATCCTAATTTATGTCATATACTAACATACCAACAGTCTTTTTATCTAAAAAATAAAAAAGTTATCGGGCTGAGCCGCTTTGAAACGCACCCGGTATAATGATCAATGTACTGCATTAATCTGCAATTAAATTAATAGAGACTTTTATTTTTTTATCTTAGGAAATAATTATTAAGACTTATTTCTGGAAATATACCAACCATAGTGAAGCCTGAATAGGCAGGCGACTATGCCTTGTTTAGTTATAGTCCTAGAACAGACCGGGCAATGTTGGTTGAGTCCAGGATTAAACACCTCTGTATATTATGGTAAGTATCCCATGGTATTCAAGAGATTCCACACATTCTCTCAAAGATACAGGTATCAACCCCATAGATGATACAATAAGGAGAACAAATTCTATGGAGTTCATGGCCCACATTTTTGGATTTTTTTCTTAAAGTTCTCATATTTGGTAAGTTTTTCTATGTATTTTAACTTAATATTGTTGTTATTGAGTACCAGTAAGATTTTTTTTTTGAGAGAATTATTGGTATGTCTGGCTTGTAATATCCTACTTTAATATCAGTAATAACGGTCTTGTCCCAATAGATTTTGGGACAAGTTGGTGGTGGTTTGTGCTTGTAATAGGATTCGTTGTCGTTAATTTTGTTATTTTATAATTTAGCAATCTCCCAGGTATACAAGTTTTGTATTCTGTTATGCCGTTTCAAGATATGTATTGCTAGCCAAAGAAATGTTGATTCGATATTGCTATATTGAAAAATAAAAATTCATTAAAACAATTCAAGAACATTTCATCATATTTAATTAATTGTTTTTTTTGCTCGATTTAAATTATATTACTAAAAATCCTATTTATTTAAAGATTTTCTGTAAGAAAGTGCATCTACTAAACATCTATTTTAAAAAATGCAAGACTACACTGTGACCAAAGTGAATAGTCATGATCTTGGTTTTGCATTTTGTGCATCAGTAATGTCATTTAGTGGGATTATTGTATATTTACGGTACACCATTATAATATCAAACATTCCTTCTATTGACGCAACGGATGATCGCGCATCTCAAAGGAAACAGTATAAAATGTGCTGATATGGAATATAATTCGGTGATATTCGGTTATTTTTGCAATAAACAATTTTATATTTTTGCAAGCTTAAAAATTATACTTCTACTAGCTATTAATGGTTTTTAAAAACATTGATATAGTTGTTAATGGCTTCAAAGAATAAATTAATTATTTTTTTTTCTTTTTTTTTATAAACTTAGTTTTCGTTATATAGTATGGTGACATTTCGTTATAGGCATGGTACATTTCAATCGATTTTTAAAAATTTCAGACAGCAGCGCTCTGAAATAATATAGAAATCTGACTGTGTCATAAAAATTTAAATATTTTTGGTTTTTACTAGTGCAGTTATTGAAACTATTCAATTTTTAGGTACGAAGTTTTTAGTGATGTAATTCTCTTTCGGGTAGGAAACATTAGGTGAGGAAGAACATGTCAACAAGGAAAGTGAGGGGCGTAATTGCGTGGTTGTTGGATGCAATAACAGTCAATACAACTCTCAGAAGAACAGTTTACAGCTTCCCAGCTTTTCACACCACATCAAAAATGGATAAGGCAGTTCGACAGAGAAACAAGTGAGTGATTTAATTTAATTAATAATTAATGGTACACATCTTTTTAATCAACTACTACTTAATTTTTTATGAACGTCTTCTAAAATTATAATTATGTACCTTAAAAATAAGCCCCAGTTATGTCCCAACTAGCAAAACTGGTGCGTAAAACTATGCTAGCTACCGTCGTTGAAGCAACTGGCGTGTTATTACTTATCTAAACAAAAGTTTTATTAGCTTGAATAATAATTTATAATACACATTAGACATTGAAGAAAAGATTTACCTTTTTATATATTATTAAATTTCGAAAAATTGCACTTACTAATACTTTTCAAATTATATTACAACGAATTTTTCATGTAGGTACTTGCTATTTATGCTCATGTATTCGTATAAGCAGGCTGCTTACGGGATTGTCATATGTTGGCAGCACAGGCGGAGAATTTGCCAAGCCTATATTGTGCTAATAAAAAAATCGTCGAAATATAAAAATGGACAAAATCTTTAAAAAAAACCACTGTCATCCAGATTTTGACAAAACAAAATCATTGACTTAAAGTACAAAAAATAGTAATCAGTTTTTCATTTACCCTCTTCCATAACTCACGAGTCGCCACTGCATGTAACGGTGTTAGAATGGGCATTTCGGCAAACCTCTTTAATACCGCATACTTTGGGGTATAAAAGCCTAAAAATCTTTGATGTGAGAGCCTAAAAGGACGGAATGGACGTCTTGCATATAGTTGGCGCTATTTATATTTTTGTGAATGTATCTCTTTAATCTCGGTCCAAATCTTTTATCCGGTCCCATCTTATCTCTGTCTTTATATGTTGTTATTTCTTTCGCTTTTTCAAATAATGTTTGTCGGTCTCTATTAGGCCCGAAGAAGTACAAAAAATATATACATGTAAGTATACCGGGTGGTTCTAAAAAGTGGCTCACCCCTATAATTTTTTATTTTCTCAGATAAACAAACGAAATTTGGTAGGTTAGTGTATGACATAAATCAGGATTGATAGACATATTCAGTTGTTTTCGGTCACTTCATGTATCACCGAAAATTACTACAACTGTTGATTCTTAAACGACACTCTCGGTAATTTTTTACTTTATTTGATAGAAAATGACACTCTGAATATAAGGACATATCATGTGTCAACTTTTGGCCTTCTCGCTTAAAAAAACGTATTTAAATTTCAATCTAGAGTGCCATGGCTGTGTGCCTAATGAACAAACAATTTTAATTTGCCTAACGAACAAAAAAAAACGGCGACGGAAAGAGATAAACTTTCCGAAACGTTTGTTCGTTAGGCAAATTTGTATATCTGTAAACCTAACTGCTGTGTGACAAGTAGTTACCGTTTGGATTAACGCAGCAGTGTTTACAAAAAATAACTATTTTATTTTGTAGATTTTCTTGCAGTGTAGAAATACCCGTTTAGGATTTTTTGGAGAGATGAATCCGCCACATACGTATAGACATTTTTTATATCATTCTATTCAGAATATCATTTTCTATCAAATGAAGTAAAAAAATGTCGAGGGAGTCATTTAAAAATCGGAAGTTGTAGTCATTTTTGGTGAAACAGGCGGTGACCGAAAAATATTGAATACGTTATTCAGCCCTAATTTATGTCATATACTAAGATACGAAATCTCGTTTTTTGTCTGAAAAAATAAAAAAGTTATAGGGGTTGAGCCACACTTTTAAGAACCACCCGGTATATCTAATAGCACAGGTATCTCATTAGATCTAAATATTTAAGGAAAAAAGGTATAGCTAATCATACATAATTTTCTTTATCAATATTTAGTTCGAATCGTAAAGTTGGAAACATAATATTACAAAATGTGTTTCATAGTATTGTCAATTGTGGAAGAAAAATAATAAAAACAATATTTAGTAAATTTAATATCATTAAATATTATTTTGTTAACGTTTTATAGTCTGTCCAACGAGAAGATCCTTGACAGTGATAGATGTGTCTGTCATTTTAATTTCAAAGTAGTTTA
>NW_022145858.1:1360451-1362528 GCF_002938485.1 Sitophilus oryzae | reverse complement strand
TATCAAGGGTGGGTATTGGTTTTACAACGTCCCAGCGTTTTTATCTAAGGTCTATCTTTACAATTTTTCTGTTTACTTCTAAGTTCTACAGTTTATTTGCTTTGTCCTTCTATAAGTTTGGGAATTTAAAAATATTCATGTTTGAAAGATGTTTGTTTTATTACTTCCTGTTAAAAAGATCCTCTCCCGAAACTAACAACCGAAAACATCGACTTGAACGTAAAGGACATAGGAAATAATCTGTTAATAATATAAATAATAATATAAAGGAAATAATCTGTTACAGGCCTAAAGAAGGTCAAGTATGACAATGTAATGACATTGGCTACCAAAAATGTATCTGAAAACTGTATGCCTTACTACAGAAATTTAATAAACCCTGCATCAACGTCACGAAATACAAATCACCAAGAAACCGATTATATCGACGACGACAGTGGATCAGAAGATTAGACTTGTACCTAAACCTACTATTTTATTAATCATGTTAAATAAAAAATCAAAAACCATTAATTTTGATCTTATTTCTTTTAACCCTGGCAGCTATGGCGCAGAAAAATATATCTGCAACTAGTTTTGGCTATTTTTTCCTCTGTTTGGTAGGCACTTTTCCCATTTTTGCTGCAAGAAAGAGATAAGTCCAACCTAAAACTGCTAATATTTCATTTTTTTTTATATTTTTTGAAGGAATATGTCCTAATTATACCTAAGAATAATATAATGTAAGATAATAAACTTTCTAAAACGAATTTTGAAAAGGCTAGGAAGTTTTTTTGATTATCTCAAAAACAATACTGGGATGAAGGGAGATGAATACTCGTGAGTTTATTGAAGACGTTGTGGCTAAAAGGCTGCCTAAATATAATTCCATTTCACCACGGTTATACACCTTACCGAAAATACATAAACCAATCTTGAAGATGAGGCCTATTGTGTCGACAATTGATTCACCGAACCAGTCTTTGACTAATTTTCAGGATATTTTAAACAGAGCTTACGATCATGATAATGAATTTTATGTTAGGGACTCCTTCTATTTTAGTAGTTTTGTGAATGATTTTCAATTGCCTGATGGCTATGAGATATGCAGTTTTGATGTGGTGTCCTTATTCACAAATTTGTCTTTGACTACAGTAAAGGATTATTTGATAAAAAACTGGAATACATTATCCCAGTATTGTAATATTAACTTAAAAATGTTCACAGACATTCTGGATTTCGTGTTTGAATCAAATTATTTTAAGTTTAATGATAAATTTTATAAACAAATTTTTGGTACACCAATGGGATCCACTTTATCGCCAATTCTCGCCAATTGTTCTTGATGAACTCCTTAGAACCTCATTAACACAGAACTTTTGACATACCATTTATTAAAAAATATATTGATGATTTGATTCTGGCAGTCTCAAAAGATAAAGCCACAGAAGCACTAAGGGTTTTTAATACATATGACCCACATTTACAATTTACTGTGGAAGATGAAACAGAAAATAAATTGGCTTTTTTGGATATGATGGTTGTCAGGTTGGAATTATAACATTTTAAAAACAAAATGGTATCGAAACCTATTGTCTCTAATAGGTTTATTAGTTTTCATTCATATCACCCACAAAAAATGAAAATTGATTTAGTTTTGCCTTTAAAAATAGGGCTGAAAAATTAACACACAATCAGTATAAAAAAGAGAGTTTTGATGAACTCAGAACGATATTGGTGGAGAACTCATACTCTTTGAAATTAATTAATAAAATATTATTTAATACAAGTTCTAATGTAAATCAACAACATTACAATAATCAAAATGATAATAATTTGAATTTTAATTTTAATAATGTAGACAAATTCAATCCACGAGTTCCGGTACTGTCAAATAGTAATGATCATAATGTTAAATTTTTTTTTTCACTACCATATATTTCAGAACTTACACCAAAGTTAATAAATGTGTTTAAGAATTCTAATGTCATTGTAACAAAGAAACAAGTTAAGCCTTGTCTCAGTTATATACAAGAACTAAGTCGCCACTTTTATTGTTAGAAACTAATAATGTAGTATATAGAATTGTATGTGGTAA